>NW_026287796.1:55000-57500 GCF_023373465.1 Oncorhynchus keta | reverse complement strand
AGTATCTGGTGGGGTCACATTTACCTCATGAAAACCAGTCAGTATCTGGTGAGACCCCCATTTACCTCATGAAAACCAGTCAGTATCTGGTGTGACCCCCATTTACCTCATGAAAACCAGTCAGTATCTGGTGTGACCCCCATTTACCTCATGAAAACCAGTCAGTATCTGGTGTGACCATTTAGCTCATGAAAACCAGTCAGTATCTGGTGTGACCCCATTTACCTCATGAAAACCAGTCAGTATCTGGTCTGACCATTTACCTCATGAAAACCAGTCAGTATCTGGTGTGACCCCATTTACCTCATGAAAACCAGTCAGTATCTGGTGTGACCCCATTTAGCTCATGAAAACCAGTCAGTATCTGGTGTGACCCCCATTTACCTCATAAAAACCAGTCAGTATCTGGTGTGACCATTTAGCTCATGAAAACCAGTCAGTATCTGGTGTGACCCCCATTTACCTCATAAAACCAGTCAGTATCTGGTGTGACCCCCATTTACCTCATGAAAACCAGTCAGTATCTGGTGTGACCCCATTTACCTCATGAAAACCAGTCGGTATCTGGTGTGACCCCATTTACCTCATGAAAACCAGTCGGTATCTGGTGTGACCCCATTTACCTCATGAAAACCAGTCAGTATCTGGTGTGACCCCCATTTACCTCATGAAAACCAGTCAGTATCTGGTGTGACCCCATTTACCTCATGAAAACCAGTCAGTATCTGGTGTGACCCCATTTACCTCATGAAAACCAGTCAGTATCTGGTGTGACCCCCATTTACCTCATGAAAACCAGTCAGTATCTGGTGTGACCCCCATTTACCTTATGAAAACCAGTCAGTATCTGGTGTGACCCCCAAATTTGCCTCATGAAAACCAGTCAGTATCTGGTGTGACCCCATTTACCTCATGAAAACCAGTCAGTATCTGGTGTGACCCCAAATTTGCCTCATGCAGCGTGACTCATCTCCTTCACACAGGATGTTGATTGTGGCCTGTGGAATGTCGTCCCACTCCTCTTCGACGGAAGTTGCCGGATTTTGGCAGGAACTGGAAATACGTTGTCATACACGTCGATCCAGAGCATCCCGAACATGCTCAACGGGTGACATGTCTGGTGAGTATTCGGCCCATGGAAGAACTGGGACGTTTTCAGCTTCCAGGAATAGTGTACGGAACCTTGCGTGGCCGAGGTGTTGACGGCAGACGAACGGCACGACAACACGCCTCAGGATCGCGTCACGGTATCTCTGCGTATTCAAATTGCCATTGACAAAATACAGTTGTGTTGGTCGTCCGTAGATTATACCCGCCCCTGAATCCCACCGTCACCATGGGGCACTGTGTTCACAACGTTGACATCAGCAAACCGCACGATTCCAGGAACTGGAACACGTAGTCGTACAAGTCGATCCAGAGCATCCCGAACATGCTCGAACGGGTGACATGTCTGCTGAGTATTCAGCCCATGGAAGAACTGGGACATTTTCAGCTTCCAGGAATAGTGTACAGATCCTTGGTACAAAGGGGCAGTGCGTTATCATGTTGAAACATGAGGTGGTGAACGGCACAACATAAAAATGCCATTTTGTTCGTTGTGAGTGTGTGCGTGTGCGTGTGCGTGTGCGTGTGTGTGTGCGTGTGCGAGTGTGCGTGTGTGCGTGCGTGTGTGCGTGCGTGTGTGTGAGAGTGTGCGCGTGTGCGTGTGCGTGTGCGTGTGCGTGTGTGCGCGTGTGCGCGTGTGTGCGTGTGTGTGTGTGTGTGTGTGTGTGTGTGTGTGTGTGTGTGTGTGTGTGTGTGTGTGTGTGTGTGTGAGTGTGCGTGTGCGTGTGCGAGTGCGTGTGCGTGTGCGTGTGCGAGTGTGCGTGTGTGCGTGTGTGCGTGTGTGCGTGTGTGCGTGTGTGTGTGTGTGTGTGTGTGTGTGTGTGTGTGTGATGCTCTCTGCTCCAACGGCAGTAAGTGTAACAGATTATGATGGTGGTAAACACCTTATTACATTTAGACACAAATGTCCTGCAGCACAATCAACTGTAGACCAGCCAGCAGCCATACAGTCAGCCAGTCAGCCAGTCAGCCAGCCAGACAACGGCCAACCATCAGCCAGTCAGACAGTCAGCCAGTCAGCCAGCCAGCCAGCCAACGGCCAACCAGCAGCCAGTCAGACAGTCAGCCAGCCAGACAGTCAGCCAGTCAGCCAGTCAGACAGTCAGACAGCCAGCCAGCCAGTCAGCCAACGGCCAACCAGCAGCCAGTCAGACAGTCAGCCAGCCAGTCAGCCAGTCAGACAGCCAGCCAGCCAGTCAGCCAGTCAGCCAGCCATACAGTCAGCCAGCCAGCCAGTCAGCCAGTCAGCCAGTCAGTCAGCCAGTCAGCCAGACAGCAGCCAGACAGCCAGACAGCAGCCAGACAGCAGCCAGACAGCCAGTCAGCCAGTCAGACAGTCAGCCAGCCAGTCAGACAGTCAGTTAGCCAGTCAGCCAGTCAGCCAGTCAGTCAG
>NW_026287796.1:42500-50000 GCF_023373465.1 Oncorhynchus keta | reverse complement strand
GTCACTCTGACAGTGGTGAGAGGACAACAGCATCTAGTCACTCTGACAGTGGTGAGAGGACAACAGCATCTAGTCACTCTGACAGTGGTGAGAGGACAACAGCATCTAGTCACTCTGACAGTGGTGAGAGGACAACAGCATCTAGTCACTCTGACAGTGGTGAGAGGACAACAGCATCTAGTCACTCTGACAGTGGTGAGAGGACAACAGCATCTAGTCACTCTGACAGTGGTGAGAGGACAACAGCATCTAGTCACTCTGACCGTGGTGAGAGGACAACAGCATCTAGTCACTCTGACAGTGGTGAGAGGACAACAGCATCTAGTCACTCTGACAGTGGTGAGAGGACAACAGCATCTAGTCACTCTGACAGTGGTGAGAGGACAACAGCATCTAGTCACTCTGACAGTGGTGAGAGGACAACAGCATCTAGTCACTCTGACAGTGGTGAGAGGACAGCATCTAGTCACTCTGACAGTGGTGAGAGGACAACAGCATCTAGTCACTAGTCACATCTGACTCTGACAGTGGTGAGAGGACAACAGCATCTAGTCACTCTGACAGTGGTGAGAGGACAACAGCATCTAGTCACTCTGACAGTGGTGAGAGGACAACAGCATCTAGTCACTCTGACAGTGGTGAGAGGACAACAGCATCTAGTCACTCTGACAGTGGTGAGAGGACAACAGCATCTAGTCACTCTGACAGTGGTGAGAGGACAACAGCATCTAGTCACTCTGACAGTGGTGAGAGGACAACAGCATCTAGTCACTCTGACAGTGGTGAGAGGACAACAGCATCTAGTCACTCTGACAGTGGTGAGAGGACACAGCATCTAGTCACTCTGACCGTGGTGAGAGGACAACAGCATCTAGTCACTCTGACAGTGGTGAGAGGACAACAGCATCTAGTCACTCTGACAGTGGTGAGAGGACAACAGCATCTAGTCACTCTGACAGTGGTGAGAGGACAACAGCATCTAGTCACTCTGACAGTGGTGAGAGGACAACAGCATCTAGTCACTCTGACAGTGGTGAGAGGACAACAGCATCTAGTCACTCTGACAGTGGTGAGAGGACAAGCATCTAGTCACTCTGACAGTGGTGAGAGGACAACAGCATCTAGTCACTCTGACAGTGGTGAGAGGACAACAGCATCTAGTCACTCTGACAGTGGTGAGAGGACAACAGCATCTAGTCACTCTGACAGTGGTGAGAGGACAACAGCATCTAGTCACTCTGACAGTGGTGAGAGGACAACAGCATCTAGTCACTCTGACAGTGGTGAGACAACAGGTCACTCTGACAGTGGTGAGAGGACAGCATCTAGTCACTCTGACAGTGGTGAGAGGACAACAGCATCTAGTCACTCTGACAGTGGTGAGAGGACAACAGCATCTAGTCACTCTGACAGTGGTGAGAGGACAACAGCATCTAGTCACTCTGACAGTGGTGAGAGGACAACAGCATCTAGTCACTCTGACAGTGGTGAGAGGACAACAGCATCTAGTCACTCTGGTGACAGTGGTGGTGAGGGACAACAGCATCTAGTCACTCTGACAGTGGTGAGAGGACAACAGCATCTAGTCACTCTGACAGTGGTGAGAGGACAACAGCATCTAGTCACTCTGACAGTGGTGAGAGGACAACAGCATCTAGTCACTCTGACAGTGGTGAGAGGACAACAGCATCTAGTCACTCTGACAGTGGTGAGAGGACAACAGCATCTAGTCACTCTGACAGTGGTGAGAGGACAACAGCATCTAGTCACTCTGACAGTGGTGAGAGGACAACAGCATCTAGTCACTCTGACAGTGGTGAGAGGACACAGCATCTGTCACTCTGAGTGGTGAGAGGACAACAGCATCTAGTCACTCTGACAGTGGTGAGAGGACAACAGCATCTAGTCACTCTGACCGTGGTGACTCTGAGGACAACAGCATCTAGTCACTCTGACAGTGGTGAGAGGACAACAGGTCACAACAGCATCTAGTCACTCTGACAGTGGTGAGTGGTGAGGACAACAGCATCTAGTCACTCTGACAGTGGTGAGAGGACAACAGCATCTAGTCACTCTGACAGTGGTGAGAGGACAACAGCATCTAGTCACTCTGACAGTGGTGAGAGGACAACAGCATCTAGTCACTCTGACAGTGGTGAGAGGACAACAGCATCTAGTCACTCTGACAGTGGTGAGAGGACAACAGCATCTAGTCACTCTGACAGTGGTGAGAGGACAACAGCATCTAGTCACTCTGACCGTGGTGAGAGGACAACAGCATCTAGTCACTCTGACAGTGGTGAGAGGACAACAGCATCTAGTCACTCTGACAGTGGTGAGAGGACAACAGCATCTAGTCACTCTGACAGTGGTGAGAGGACAACAGCATCTAGTCACTCTGACCGTGGTGAGAGGACAACAGCATCTAGTCACTCTGACAGTGGTGAGAGGACAACAGCATCTAGTCACTCTGACAGTGGTGAGAGGACAACAGCATCTAGTCACTCTGACAGTGGTGAGAGGACAACAGCATCTAGTCACTCTGACAGTGGTGAGAGGACAACAGCATCTAGTCACTCTGACAGTGGTGAGAGGACAACAGCATCTAGTCACTCTGACAGTGGTGAGAGGACAACAGCATCTAGAGGACAACAGCATCTAGTCACTCTGACAGTGGTGAGAGGACAACAGCATCTAGTCACTCTGACAGTGGTGAGAGGACAACAGCATCTAGTCACTCTGACAGTGGTGAGAGGACAACAGCATCTAGTCACTCTGACAGTGGTGAGAGGACAACAGCATCTAGTCACTCTGACAGTGGTGAGAGGACAACAGCATCTAGTCACTCTGACAGTGGTGAGAGGACAACAGCATCTAGTCACTCTGACAGTGGTGAGAGGACAACAGCATCTAGTCACTCTGACAGTGGTGAGAGGACAACAGCATCTAGTCACTCTGACAGTGGTGAGAGGACAACAGCATCTAGTCACTCTGACAGTGGTGAGAGGACAACAGCATCTAGTCACTCTGACAGTGGTGAGAGGACAACAGCATCTAGTCACTCTGACAGTGGTGAGAGGACAACAGCATCTAGTCACTCTGACCGTGGTGAGAGGACAACAGCATCTAGTCACTCTGACAGTGGTGAGAGGACAACACATCTAGTCAGCATCTAGTCACTCTGACAGTGGTGAGAGGACAACAGCATCTAGTCACTCTGACAGTGGTGAGAGGACAACAGCATCTAGTCACTCTGACAGTGGTGAGAGGACAACAGCATCTAGTCACTCTGACAGTGGTGAGAGGACAACAGCATCTAGTCACTCTGACAGTGGTGAGAGGACAACAGCATCTAGTCACTCTGACAGTGGTGAGAGGACAACAACATCTAGTCACTCTGACAGTGGTGAGAGGACAACAGCATCTAGTCACTCTGACAGTGGTGAGAGGACAACAGCATCTAGTCACTCTGACAGTGGTGAGAGGACAACAGCATCTAGTCACTCTGACAGTGGTGAGAGGACAACAGCATCTAGTCACTCTGACAGTGGTGAGAGGACAACAGCATCTAGTCACTCTGACAGTGGTGAGAGGACAACAGCATCTAGTCACTCTGACAGTGGTGAGAGGACAACAGCATCTAGTCACTCTGACAGTGGTGAGAGGACAGTGGTGGTGAGAGGACAACAGCATCTGAGTCACAGCATCTGACAGTGGTGAGAGGACAACAGCATCTAGTCACTCTGACAGTGGTGAGAGGACAACAGCATCTAGTCACTCTGACAGTGGTGAGAGGACAACAGCATCTAGTCACTCTGACAGTGGTGAGAGGACAACAGCATCTAGTCACTCTGACCGTGGTGAGAGGACAACAGCATCTAGTCACTCTGACAGTGGTGAGAGGACAACAGCATCTAGTCACTCTGACCGTGGTGAGAGGACAACAGCATCTAGTCACTCTGACAGTGGTGAGAGGACAACAGCATCTAGTCACTCTGACAGTGGTGAGAGGACAACAGCATCTAGTCACTCTGACAGTGGTGAGAGGACAACAGCATCTAGTCACTCTGACAGTGGTGAGAGGACAACAGCATCTAGTCACTCTGACAGTGGTGAGAGGACAACAGCATCTAGTCACTCTGACAGTGGTGAGAGGACAACAGCATCTAGTCACTCTGACAGTGGTGAGAGGACAACAGCATCTAGTCACTCTGACCGTGGTGAGAGGACAACAGCATCTAGTCACTCTGACAGTGGTGAGAGGACAACAGCATCTAGTCACACAGTGGTGAGAGGACATCATCTAGTCACTCTGACAGTGACAGTGGTGAGAGGGACAACAGCATCTAGTCACTCTGACAGTGGTGAGAGGACAACAGCATCTAGTCACTCTGACCGTGGTGAGAGGACAACAGCATCTAGTCACTCTGACAGTGGTGAGAGGACAACAGCATCTAGTCACTCTGACAGTGGTGAGAGGAGGACAACAGCATCTAGTCACTCTGACCGTGGTGAGAGGACAACAGCATCTAGTCACTCTGACAGTGGTGAGTCTGACAGTGGTGAGAGGACAGAGGACAGGACAGCATCTAGTCACTCTGACAGTGGTGAGAGGACAACAGCATCTAGTCACTCTGACAGTGGTGAGAGGACAACAGCATCTAGTCACTCTGACAGTGGTGAGAGGACAACAGCATCTAGTCACTCTGACAGTGGTGAGAGGACAACAGCATCTAGTCACAGTGGTGAGAGGACTGACAGCATCTAGTCACTCTGACAGTGGTGAGAGGACAACAGCATCTAGTCACTCTGACAGTGGTGAGAGGACAACAGCATCTAGTCACTCTGACAGTGGTGAGAGGACAACAGCATCTAGTCACTCTGACAGTGGTGAGAGGACAACAGCATCTAGTCACTCTGACAGTGGTGAGAGGACAACAGCATCTAGTCACTCTGACAGTGGTGAGAGGACAACAGCATCTAGTCACTCTGACAGTGGTGAGAGGACAACAGCATCTGACAGTCACTCTGACTCTGACAGTGGTGAGAGGACAACAGCATCTAGTCACTCTGACAGTGGTGAGAGGACAACAGCATCTAGTCACTCTGACAGTGGTGAGAGGACAACAGCATCTAGTCACTCTGACAGTGGTGAGAGGACAACAGCATCTAGTCACTCTGACAGTGGTGACTCTGACAGTGGTGAGAGGACAACAGCATGAGCATCTAGTCACTCTGACCGTGGTGAGAGGACAACAGCATCTAGTCACTCTGACAGTGGTGAGAGGACAACAGCATCTAGTCACTCTGACAGTGGTGAGAGGACAACAGCATCTAGTCACTCTGACAGTGGTGAGAGGACAACAGCATCTAGTCACTCTGACAGTGGTGAGAGGACAACAGCATCTAGTCACTCTGACAGTGGTGAGAGGACAACAGCATCTAGTCATCAGTGGTGAGTCACTCTGACAGTGGTGAGAGGACAACAGCATCTAGTCACTCTGACAGTCTAGTCACTCTGACAGTGGTGAGAGGACAACAGCATCTAGTCACTCTGACAGTGGTGAGAGGACAACAGCATCTAGTCACTCTGACAGTGGTGAGAGGACAACAGCATCTAGTCACTCTGACAGTGGTGAGAGGACAACAGCATCTAGTCACTCTGACAGTGGTGAGAGGACAACAGCATCTAGTCACTCTGACAGTGGTGAGAGGACAACAGCATCTAGTCACTCTGACAGTGGTGAGAGGACAACAGCATCTAGTCACTCTGACAGTGGTGAGAGGACAACAGCATCTAGTCACTCTGACCGTGGTGAGAGGACAACAGCATCTAGTCACTCTGACAGTGGTGAGAGGACAACAGCATCTAGTCACTCTGACAGTGGTGAGAGGACAACAGCATCTAGTCACTCTGACAGTGGTGAGAGGACAACAGCATCTAGTCACTCTGACAGTGGTGAGAGGACAACAGCATCTAGTCACTCTGACAGTGGTGAGAGGACAACAGCATCTAGTCACTCTGACAGTGGTGAGAGGACAACAGCATCTACAGTGGTGAGAGGACACAGCATCTGTCACTCTGACCGTGGTGAGAGGACAACAGCATCTAGTCACTCTGACAGTGTGGTGAGAGGACAACAGCATCACTAGTCACTCTGACAGTGGTGAGAGGACAACAGCATCTAGTCACTCTGACAGTGGTGAGAGGACAACAGCATCTAGTCACTCTGACAGTGGTGAGAGGACAACAGCATCTAGACAACAGCAACAGCATCTAGTCACTCTGACAGTGGTGAGAGGACAACAGCATCTAGTCACTCTGACAGTGGTGAGAGGACAACAGCATCTAGTCACTCTGACAGTGGTGAGAGGACAACAGCATCTAGTCACTCTGACAGTGGTGAGAGGACAACAGCATCTAGTCACTCTGACAGTGGTGAGAGGACAACAGCATCTAGTCACTCTGACAGTGGTGAGAGGACAACAGCATCTAGTCACTCTGACAGTGGTGAGAGGACAACAGCATCTAGTCACTCTGACAGTGGTGAGAGGACAACAGCATCTAGTCACTCTGACAGTGGTGAGAGGACAACAGCATCTAGTCACTCTGACCGTGGTGAGAGGACAACAGCATCTAGTCACAGTGGTGAGAGGACAACAGCATCTAGTCACTCTGACAGTGGTGAGAGGACACAGTGGTGAGAGGACAGCATCTAGTCACTCTGACAGTGGTGAGAGGACAACAGCATCTAGTCACTCTGACAGTGGTGAGAGGACAACAGCATCTAGTCACTCTGACCGTGGTGAGAGGACAACAGCATCTAGTCACTCTGACAGTGGTGAGAGGACAACAGCATCTAGTCACTCTGACAGTGGTGAGAGGACAACAGCATCTAGTCACTCTGACAGTGGTGAGAGGACAACAGCATCTAGTCACTCTGACCGTGGTGAGAGGACAACAGCATCTAGTCACTCTGACAGTGGTGAGAGGACAACAGCATCTAGTCACTCTGACAGTGGTGGTGAGAGGACAACAGCATCTAGACACAACAGCATCTAGTCACTCTGACAGTGGTGAGAGGACAACAGCATCTAGTCACTCTGACAGTGGTGAGAGGACAACAGCATCTAGTCACTCTGACAGTGGTGAGAGGACAACAGCATCTAGTCACTCTGACCGTGGTGAGAGGACAACAGCATCTAGTCACTCTGACAGTGGTGAGAGGACAACAGCATCTAGTCACTCTGACAGTGGTGAGAGGACAACAGCATCTAGTCACTCTGACAGTGGTGAGAGGACAACAGCATCTAGTCACTCTGACCGTGGTGAGAGGACAACAGCATCTAGTCACTCTGACAGTGGTGAGAGGACAACAGCATCTAGTCACTCTGACAGTCACAGCATCTCACTCTGACCGTGGTGAGAGGACAACAGCATCTAGTCACTCTGACAGTGGTGAGAGGACAACAGCATCTAGTCACTCTGACAGTGGTGAG
>NW_026287796.1:0-32500 GCF_023373465.1 Oncorhynchus keta | reverse complement strand
CTCCAGAGTCACGTAATGGCGGTGAGTTTTACACCACTCCAGCCGACGCTTGGCATTGCACATGTTGATCTTGGGCTTGTGCGCGGCCATGGAAACCCATTTCCTGATGCTCCCGATGAACAGTTCGGGACGTTGCTTCCCAGATGGCACTTTGGAACTCAGTAGTGAGTGTTGCAACCCGAGGACAGACCATTTTTTCAGCACTCGACAGTCCCGTTCTGTGAGCTTTTTGTGGCCTACCACTTCTCAGGCTGAGCCGTTGTTGCTCCGAGATGTCCCCACTTCACAATAACAGCACTTACAGTTGACCGGGGGAGGGGGCAGCTCTAGCGAGGTAGAAATTCGACAAACTCTCACATGTTGGAAAGGTGGCTTCCTGTGACGGTGGCACGTTGAAAGTCACTGAGCTCTTCACTAGGGATTCCATTCTACTGACAATGTTTGTCTATGGAGATTGCATGGCTGTGTGCTCGATATTATACACCTGTCAGCAACGGGTGTGGCTGAAATAGATAATCCACTAATTTGAAGGGGTGTCCACATACTTTTGTATATATAGTGTATCTCCAGTCTCTCGTGAACCCTGGAGAGGAGAGAGATATTTTAACCAAACAGCAACAATAACACTGAAATGTTTTTTTGGAGAGATTTTGATGCAAGGTCCTAATTAAACTCTACATAGCTGACACACAATGGTAAACACACACACACACACATGCAAACAAACACACAAACACACACACATGCAAACACACACACAAACACACACATGCAAGCACACACACACACACACACAAACACACACACATACACACACACAACACACACATGCAAACAAACACACACACACAAACACACACACATGCAAACACACACACAAACACACACACATGCAAGCACACACACACACACACAAACACACACACACACACACAAACACAAACACATGCAAACAAACACACACACACACGCACACACATGCAAACACACACACAAATGCAAACACACACTCAAGCAAACACACACACACACGCAAACACACACGCGAGACACAAAGCTGTCAAATCTTGGGAGAGCCTAATGAATCCTGACAGAGGACCATCCAGTGGGGGGGGGTGCGGCGGGGGCGGCGGGGGGGCGGCAGGGGGGGTTCCACACACAGACACATTATTCTGCACCAGCTTGATGGTTTATTTTCTAAATCAACTTTGACAGGCTTCAAATAAATTCTGTTTTTGTTTTTCTATTTTTCATCAGGTTGAACTTTTGATCTGCTGTTTGTTTGTGTCTCATTCAGTTGATCTTTCTGTCCCCTACGGACCTCAAGAATAAATACTTCCTGTCTATCTTTCTATCCCTATCAAGAATAAAGACTTCTATCCTCCCTACGGACCTCAAGTTTATCTCTCTGTCCCCTACGGACCTCAAGAATAAAGACTTCCTGTTTATCTTTCTGTCCCCTACGGACCTCAAGAATAAAGACTTCCTGTTTATCTTTCTGTCCCCTACGGACCTCAATAATAAAGACTTCCTGACTTCCTGTTTATCTCTCTGTCCCCTACGGACCTCAATAATAAAGACTTCCTGTTTATCTCTCTGTCCCCTACGGACCTCAATAATAAAGACTTCCTGTTTATCTCTCTGTCCCCTACGGACCTCAAGAATAAAGACTTCTTTCTGTTTATCTCTCTGTCCCCTACGGACCTCAATAATAAAGACTTCCTGTTTATCTCTCTGTCCCCTACGGACCTCAAGAATAAAGACTTCCTGTTTATCTCTCTGTCCCCTACGAATAAAGACTTCTGTCATCTCTCTCCCCTACGAATAAAGACTTCCTGTTTATCTCTCTGTCCCCTATCTCAAGAATAAAGACTTCCTGTTTATCTCTCTGTCCCCTACGGACCTCAAGAATAAAGACTTCCTGTTTATCTCTCTGTCCCCTACGGACCTCAAGAATAAAGACTTCCTGTTTATCTCTCTGTCCCCGGACCTCAAGAATAAAGACCTCTCTCTGTCCCCCTAACCTCAAGAATAAAGACTTCCTGTTTATCTATCTAAAGACTTCTGTCTATCCCTGTCCCCTACGGACCTCAAGAATAAAGACTTCCTGTTTATCTCTCTGTCCCCTATGGACCTCAATAATAAAGACTTCCTGTTTATCAAGAATAATGACTTCCTGTCTATCTTCTGTCCCCTATGGACCTCAAGAATAAAGACTTCCTGTCTATCTTTCTGTCCCCTATGGACCTCAAGAATAAAGGCTTCCTGTCTGTTATCACTGTGGTTGTGTCCCTGAGGGCAACCTATTCCCTATATAGTGCACTACTTTAGACCAGAGAACCCCCTATAGTGCACTACTTTTAGACCAGAGCCCTATAGAACCCTATATAGTGCACTATGTTAGACCAGAGCCCTATAGAACCCTATTCCCTATATAGTGCACTACTTTAGACCAGAGCCCTATAGAACCCTATTCCCTATATAGTGCACTACTTGGATAATATAGCGCACCGTTAGACCAGAACCCTATAGAACCCTATTCCCTATAGTGCACTACTTTAGACCAGAGCCCTATAGAACCCTATTCCTATATAGTGCAAAATTGATCCGCCCTATAGAACCCTACCCTATATAGTGCACTACTTTAGACCAGAGCCCTATAGAACCCTATTCCTATATAGTGCACTACGTTAGACCAGGCCCTATCACCCTATTTCCTATATAGTGCACTACTTTAGACCAGAGCCTATGGCACCCTATTCCCTATATAGTGCACTACTTTAGACCAGAGTCCTATATATTCCCTATATAGTGCACTTACTTTAGACCAGAGTCCTATAGAACCCTATTCCCTATATAGTGCACTACTTAGACCAGAGCCCTATATAGAACCCTATTCCCTATATCTGTTAAAGTACACACATAGGGAACCGATGATAGAACCATTTGGGATGTGACCAGGCCTGAGTGTTAAAGACAGGATGAACCAGAACCAGCTAGCAGAACCAGGGATGTGGGCTGTAAGACAGGATGAACCAGAACCAGCTGCAGGGCCTGTAACATGTCACACACACACACACACACACACACACACACACACACACACACACACACACACACACACACACACACACACACACACACACACACACACACACACACACACACACACACACACACACACACACACACACACACACACACACACACACACACACACACACACACACACACACACACACACATCTCTCACTCACACACACCTTCACTCTCTCTTCTCTGCCTCTCTCCTTCTCTCACACACAACACACACATACTCACACACACACCTCTCTCTCTCTCTCTGTCTCTCTCTTTTCTCTCTTCTCTCTCTCTCTCTCTCTCTCTCTCTCTCTCTCTCTCTCTCTCTCTCTCTCTCTCTCTCTCTCTCTCTCTCTCTCTCTCTCTCTCTCTCTCTCTCTCTCTCTCTCTCTCTCTCTCTTTCTCTCTCTCACACACACGCACACAGAGTGTTAAAAACCAGGTGCTGGCCAATCAATAGAAAGTTAATTACCAGGGAGGCTGGTAATCTGCTTTAGCTGCAGCTACGAGGTGCACAGTCTCTACCTCAGCACCTGGTCCTAATAATCTGTCTGCCTGCCTGCCCGTCGCACACACACACACACACACACACACACACACACACACACACACACACACACACACACACACACACACACACACACACACACTCACACACACACACACACACACACACACACACACACACACACACACACACACACACACACACACACCATCCAGATGAGCAACCAGGCAACACATCAGACAAGAGACACCCAATGAGAGACAGAACATCAGACAGGAGACACATAGAGAAGAAGAGAACACACAAGAGACACCCAATGAGAGAAGAAGAGAACACCCACAAGACATAGAGAAGACACACAACATCACACAAGAGACACCCTAATGAGAGAAGAAGAGAACAAGAAAAAGACAAACAAGAGATGAGAGAAGTGTTTTCAGAAAGAGATACCCTTGGTCAGACAAGAGATACTATTGAGTTGAAGAAAATTGATGAAAGGAGATACCAGACAAGAGACACCCTGAGAGAAGAAGGTTCCCAAGAGATACCTATTGAGTTGAAGAAGAGAACATCAGACAAGAGATACCCCAATGAGAGAAGACTGGTCAGACAAGAGATACCCCATTGAGAGAAGAAGAGATGAAAGAGAACCCAGACAAGAGATCCCAGAGAAGAAGAGAACATCAGACAAGAGATAAATGAGAGAAGAAGAGAACGAGACAAGGACCCTGGAAAGAAGAGAACATCAGACAGAGAAGAAGAGAAATCCTAATGAGATAAGAAGAGAACACCAGACAAGAGATTGATCAGACAAGAGATACCCCAATGAGAGAAGAAGAGGTTCAGACAAGAGATCCAATGAGTTGAAGAAGAGAACATCAGACAAGAGAACCCCAATGAGAGAAGAAGAGAACCCAAGAGATCCTATTAGTTGGTAAAACATGAAAGAGACACCCTCAATGAGAGAAGACCCTGGTTCCCAGAGAGAAGAAGAGAACATCAGTTGAGTAAATTGAAGAAGAGAAACAGACAAGGACCCCAATGAGAGAAGAAGAGAACTATTAGTTGAGACAAATGAGAGAAAAGAGAACATCAGACAAGAGATACCCTGAGTTCCCAAGAGAACATATTAGACAAGAGTAAATTGATGAGAAGAAGAGAACATCAGACAAGAGACCCCCAATGAGTTCCCAGGTCCTATTAGTTGACAAGAGAAATGAGAGAAAAGGAACATCAGACAAAGAGACCCTGGTTCAGAAGAGAACATTAGACAAGAGATACCCTAATTGATGAAGAAGAAGAACATCAGACAAGAGACCCTGAGTTCCCAAGAGAACATTAGACAAGAGATAAATGAGAGAAGGAGAACATCAGAGAGACCCTGAGTTCCCAGAAGAACATCAGTTGAGACAAATGAGAGAAGAAGAGAACATCAGACAAGAGACCCTGAGAAGAAGAGAACATCAGTTGAGATAAATGAGAGAAGAAGAGAACATCAGACAAGAGATACCCTGAGAGAAGAGGAACATCAGACAAGAGTAAATTGAGATGAAGAGAACATCAGAGAGACCCTGGTTCCCAGGTCCTATTAGTTGAAGAGAACATTGAGACAAGAGAACGAGGAAGACACTGGTTCAAGAGTCCTATTAGAGAAGTAAGAGAACATCAGACAAGAGAGACACCCCAATGAGAGAAGAAGAGAACATCAGACAAGAGTTCCCAGGTCCATCAGTTGAGTAAATTGAGAAGAAGAGAACATCAGGAGACCCCCCAATGAGAGAAGAAGGAACATGATAGTTGAGATAAATGAGAGAAGAAGGAACGATCAGACAAGAGAGAAGAAGAGAACATCCAGGTCCTATTAGAGAAGGTAAACATCAGAAAGGAACGAGAGAAGAAGAGTTCACAGGTCCTATTAGTTGAAGAAGAGAACATCAGAAAGAGATACCCCAATGAGGGACCCTGGAGATACCCCAATCAGTTGAGATACCCCAATGAGAAAGGAACGAGGAGACCCTGGTTCAGAAGGTCCATCAGACAAGAGACAATTGAGAGAAGAAGAGAACAGGACCCTCCCAAGAGTCCTATTAGACAAGAGTAAATTGACAGAAGAAGAGAACATCAGAGGACCCTGGTTCCCAGGTCCTATTAGTTGGTAAATTGATGAAAAGGAACGAGGGGACCCTGGTTCACAGGTCCTATTAGTTGGTAAATTGATGAAAGGAACGAGGACCCTGGTTCCCAGGTCCTATTAGTTGGTAAATTGATGAAAGGAACAGGACCCTGGTTCCCAGGTCCTATTAGTTGGTAAATTGATGAAAGGAACGAGGGACACTGGTTCACAGGTCCTATTAGTTGGTAAATTGATGAAAGGAACGAGGGACCCTTGGTTCACAGGTCCTATTAGTTGGTAAATTGATGAAAGGAACGAGGGACCCTTGGTTCACAGGTCCTATTAGTTGGTAAATTGATGAAAGGAACGAGGGACCCTGGTTCCCATGTCCTATTAGTTGGTAAATTGATGAAAGGAACGAGGGACCCTGGTTCACAGGTCCTATTAGTTGGTAAATTGATGAAAGGAACGAGGGACCCTGGTTCCCAGGTCCTAAAATTGATGAAAGGAAACGAGGGACCCTGGTTCACAGGTCCTATTAGTTGGTAAATTGATGAAAGGAACGAGGGACCCTTGGTTCACCGGTCCTATTAGTTGGTAAATTGATGAAAGGAACGAGGGACCCTTGGTTCACAGGTCCTATTAGTTGGTAGTTAGAGATTCAGAGACAGCGAGAGAGACAGAGAGGAGATAAACTATAAATACAGGCAGAAGTTTACATACACCTTAGCCAAATACATTTAAACTCAGTTTTTCACAATTCCTGACATTTAATCCTTGTAAAAAATTCCCCGTCTTCGGTCAGTTAGGATCACCACTTTATTTTAATTAGGAATGTGAATAATAGTAGAGACTGATTTATTTCAGCTTTTATTTCTTTCACCACATTCCCAGTGGGTCAGAAGTTTACATACACTCAATTAGTATTTGGTAGCATTGCCTTTAAATTGTTTAACTTGGGTCAAACGTTTCGGGTAGCCTTCCACAAGCTTCCCACAATAAATTGGGTGAATTTTGGCCCATTCCTCCTGACAGAGCTGGTGTAACTGAGTCAGGTTTGTAGGCCTCCTTACTCGCACATGCTTTTTCAGTTCTGCCCACAAATGTTCTATGGGATTGAGGTCAGGGCTTAGTGATGGCCACACCAATACCTTGACTTTGTTGTCCTTAAGCTATTTTGCCACAACTTTGGAAGTATGCTTGGGGTCATTGTCCATTTGGAAGACCCATTTACGACCAAGCTTTAACGGATGTCTTGAGATGTTGCTTCAAAATATCCACATAATTTTCCTCCTCATGAGGCCATCTATTTTGTGAAGTGCACCAGCCCCTCCTGCAGCAAAGCACCCCCACAACATGATGCTGCCACCCCCGTTCCTCATGGTTGGGATGGTGTTCTTCAGCAAGCCTCCCCCTTTTTCCTCCAAACATAACAATGGTCATTATGGCCAAACAGATCTATTTTTGTTTCATCAGACCAGAGGGCATTTCTCAAAAAAGTACGATCTTTGTCCCCATGTGCAGTTGCAAACCGTTGTCTGGCTTTTTTATGGTGGTTTTAGAGCAGTGGCTTCTTCCTTGCTGAGCGGCCTATCAGGTTATGTCGATATAGGACTTGTTTTACTGTGGGTATAGATACTTATGTACCTGTTTCCTCCAGCATTTTCACAAGGTCCTTTGCTGCTGTTCTGGGATTGATTTGCACTTTTCGCACCAAAGAACACTCATCTCTAGGACACTTCCTGAGCAGTATGATGGCTGCGTGGTCCCATGGTGTTTATACTTGCATACTATTGTATGTACAGATGAACGTGGTACCTTCATGCATTTGGAAATTGCTCCCAAGGATGAACCAGACTTGTGGAGGTCCACAATTTCTTTTACTGAGGTCTTGGCTGATTTCTTTTGATTTTCCCATGATGTCAAGCAAAGAAGCACTGAGTTTGAAGGTAGGCCTTGAAATATATTCACAGGTACACATCCAATTGACTCAAATGATGTCAATTAGCCTATCGGAAGCTTCTAAAACATGACATCACTTTCTGGAATTTTCCAAGCTGTTTAGAGGCACAGTCAACTCCATCCGAAGTGTATGTAAACCTCCGACTTCAACTGTACCTCGGCCTAAACGTCGGCACCACAGACACCACTTCCACAAAGCTGTGAACGATCTGAGAGACAAGGCAAGTGGGGCCTTTTACGACATCAATAGGAACATAAAATTCAACATACCGATTAAGGATTTGGCTAAAAATACTTGAATCAGTTATAGAACCCATTTATGAGATCTGGGGTCCAGCTCACCAACCAAGATTCACAAAATGGGACAAACACCAAATTGAGACTCAGCATGCAGAATTCTGCAAAAATATCCTCCGTGTACAACGTAGAACACCAAATAATGAATGCAGAGCAGAATTAGGCCGATACCCACTAATTATCAACATATAGAATAGAGCCGTTAAATTCTACAACCACCTAAAAGGAAGTGATTCCCAAACCTTCCATAACAAAGCCATCACCTACAGAGAGGTGAACCTGGAGAAGAGTCCCTCAGACAAGCTGGTCCTGGGGCTCTGACAAACACAAACACACCCTACAGAGCCCCAGGACAGCAGAATTAGACCCAACCAAATCATGAGAAAACAAAAGATAATTACTTGACACATTGGAAAGAATTAACAAAAAAACAGAGCAAACTAGAATGCTATTTGGCCCTAAACAGAGAAGTACACAGTGGCAGAATACCTGACCACTGTGACTGACCCAAATTTAAGAAAAGCTTTGACTATGTACAGATGAGCATAGCCTTGCTATTGAGAAAGGCAGAAAGGCAGACATGGCTCTCAAGAGAAGACAGGCTATGTGCTCACTGCCCACAAAATGAGGTGGAAACTGAGCTGCACTTCCTAACCTCCTGCCCAATGTATGACCATATTAGAGAGACATATTTCCCTCAGATTACACAGATCCACAAAGAATTCGAAAACAAATCCAATTTTGATAAACTCCCACATCTACTGGGTGAAATTCCACAGTGTGCCATCACAGCAGCAAGATTTGTGACCTGTTGCCACAAGAAAAGGGCAACCAGTGAAGAACAAACACCATTGTAAATACAACCCATATTTATGCTTATTTAATTTATATTCATTGTATTTATATATTTATATTGTGTGCCATTCCCTTTTGTATTTTAACTATTTGTAAATAAACATAATATGACATTTGAAATGTCTTTATTTTAGCACTTCTGTGAGTGTCATTTTTACTGTACATTTGTATTGTTTATTTAACTTGTGTTTTTGCTTTGGCAATGTAAACATATGTTTCCCAAGACAATAAAGCCCTTAAATTGAATTGAAATTAAACTGAGTGAAAGAGACAGAGAGAGAGAGAAACAGAGAGAGAGAGAGAGAGAGAACAGAGAGAGAGAGAGAGAGAGAGAGAGAAACAGAGAGAGAGAGAGAAACAGACAGAGAGAGAGAGAAGAGAAGAAAACAGAGAGAAACAGAGAGAGAGAGAGAGAGAGAGAGAGAGAGAGAGAGAGAGAGAGAGAGAGAGAGAGAGAGAGAGAGAAAGATCAATAGAACCAGGTCTATCATTGATTCCATACAATAAATCATGCAGATAAATCTGAATAAACCTGAACTGACTTTAATGAGCAGCTAATTCAGAGATCAACTTGATTTAATTGACCTTGAGGAGAAGTCTGAGCTATTCCATGTCTGGCCACCAGATGGCAGTGAACTAAAGAGAAGAGTTACTTGAGGCCTTGACAGTCAGCTAAACATCACACTAACATCACCCAGTAGTGATGAAACTGGAACCAGCCTCTCCAAAACCAGCTTCTTCTGATGATTCAGATCTGATATGATCTCAAGTTTTGTCATTTCCACTTTTAAAAATGTCAGACTTGATTTTCTCCTAACGAAACATGTATCAACACCTACAAACAAAATGTCAATTTATTATAATCCCAAATTATAATTCATGTTTACGGTTGCTTCAGGATTATTATATATAATATTATTATTATATATTATATTATTAATATATATTATATTATTATATCCTGCTGTGAGAAGCAGAGTCATATTATTATTATATATTATGCAATTATATCATATTATATCATATATCATATTATGAGATTATACCATCACCATAACCTGAAGACAGTGTGATTACATCACTGGGCAAGGAGGTCTGTTCTCCTGTAAATAACATGGAACTAGTTTACTGGAGGATTGGATGACAGGGGGAAGGAGGACTGTTCTCCTGTAAATAACATGGGACTAGTTTACTGGAGGATTGGATGACTGGGGGGAAGGGACTGTTCTCCTGTAAATAACATGGGACTAGTTTACTGGAGGATTGGATGACTGGGGGAAGGAGGACTGTTCTCCTGTAAATAACATGGGACTAGTTTACTGGAGGATTGGATGACTGGGGGAAAGGAGGACTGTTCTCCTGTAAATAACATGGGACTAGTTTACTGGAGGATTGGATGACAGGGGGAAGGAGGACTGTTCTCCTGTAAATAACATGGGACTAGTTTACTGGAGGATTGGATGACTGGGGGAAGGAGGACTGTTCTCCTGTAAATAACATGGGACTAGTTTACTGGAGGATTGGATGACAGGGGAAGGAGGACTGTTCTCCTGTAAATGACATGGGACTAGTTTACAGGAGGATTGGATGACTGGGGGAAGGAGGACTGTTCTCCTGTAAATAACATGGGACTAGTTTACTGGAGGATTGGATGACTGGGGGAAGGAGGACTGTTCTCCTGTAAATAACATGGGACTAGTTTACTGGAGGATTGGATGACTGGGGGAAGGAGGACTGTTCTCCTGTAAATAACATGGGACTAGTTTACTGGAGGATTGGATGACTGGGGGAAGGAGGTCTGTTCTCCTGTAAATAACATGGGACTAGTTTACAGGAGGATTGGATGACTGGGGGGGAGGAGGTCTGTTCTCCTGTAAATAACATGGGACTAGTTTACTGGAGGATTGGATGACTGGGGGAAGGAGGACTGTTCTCCTGTAAATAACATGGAACTAGTTTACTGGAGGATTGGATGACTGGGGGCAAGGAGGTCTGTTCTCCTGTAAATAACATGGGACTAGTTTACTGGAGGATTGGATGACTGGGGGGGAAGGAGGACTGTTCTCCTGTAAATAACATGGGACTAGTTTACTGGAGGATTGGATGACAGGGGGGAAGGAGGACTGTTCTCCTGTAAATGACATGGGACTAGTTTACAGGAGGATTGGATGACTGGGGGGGAAGGATGACTGTTCTCCTGTAAATAACATGGGACTAGTTTACTGGAGGATTGGATGACTGGGGGGAAGGAGGTCTGTTCTCCTGTAAATAACATGGGACTAGTTTACTGGAGGATTGGATGACTGGGGGGCAAGGAGGTCTGTTCTCCTGTAAATAACATGGAACTAGTTTACACAAGGATTGGATGACAGGGGGGAAGGAGGACTGTTCTCCTGTAAATAACATGGAACTAGTTTACTGGAGGATTGGATGACAGGGGGGAAGGAGGACTGTTCTCCTGTAAATAACATGGGACTAGTTTACTGGACGATTGGATGACAGGGGGGAAGGAGGACTGTTCTCCTGTAAATAACATGGGACTAGTTTACTGGAGGATTGGATGACAGGGGGGAAGGAGGACTGTTCTCCTGTAAATAACATGGAACTAGTTTACTGGAGGATTGGATGACTGGGGGGGAAGGAGGTCTGTTCTCCTGTAAATAACATGGGACTAGTTTACTGGAGGATTGGATGACTGGGGGGAAGGAGGACTGCTCTCCTGTAAATAACATGGGACTAGTAACTTGTATAACAATGGGATGATGCATTGCAGCTCTCAATGCCAGCCGGGTAGTTCCCAATTTAACCAACAGAGGGCACTGTTGTGCAACCAATCTGTGTTCTAACAGCCTTGGACAAATAATGTTCCTGAATTTTGTCAGATTCTTTCTTCTCCTTGACAAATACACTGTATGACCCCCCTAATCTATAGTGTAACTTAATTCAAATTCCTCCAGGATGTTCAATAGGAAATTAGTTATCTCGCTCTCAAACACCACAGATAATATCAGCCGTTGTTGAGATTTCAGTTTCTTTTCTCTCCTTGATAAAATTAAACTGTTGACTCAATCTAATGTGCAACTCAGTTCAGCGTGTTGTAGGTGAAGCAGAGTGAAAGCTGAGACGGGCTCCTCCCCCAGTGATGTTACAATGCCAAGCAAAGGAATGACTGTTGCAGTTACTAAGGAGGTTCCAAGAGAAACCCCTCTCCTCTCTTCTCCTCTCTTCTCCTCACCTCTCCGCTCCTCTCCTCTCGGCTCCTCTCCGCTCCTCTCCTCTCCTCTCGGCTCCTCTCCTCTCCTCACCTCTCGGCTCCTCTCCTCTCCTCACCTCTCCTCTCCTCTCGGCTCCTCTCCTCTCTTCTCTTCTCTTCTCTTCTCTTCTCTTCTCTTCTCTTCTCCTCTCCTCTCCTCTCCTCTCCTCTCCTCTCCTCTCCTCTCCTCTCCTCTCCTCTCTTCTCCTCTCCTCTCGGCTCCTCTCCTCTCTTCTCCTCACCTCTCTGCTCCTCTCCTCTCGGCTCCTCTCCTCTCTGCTCCTCTACTCTCCTCACCTCTACTCTCCTCACCTCTTCCTCTCCTCTCCTCACCTCTCCTCTCGGCTCCTCTCCTCTCGCTCCTCTTCTCTCCTGTCGGCTCCTCTCCTCTCAGCTCCTCTCCCCTCCTCTCCTCTCCTCTCGGCTCCTGACCTCTCCTCTCCTCTCCTCTCGGCTCCTCTCCGCTCCTCTCCTCTCCTCACCTCTCGGCTCCTCTCCTCTCCTCACTCTTCTCCTCTCCCTCTCCTCTCCTCTCCTCTCCTCTCTTCTCCTCTCCTCTCCTCTCGCTCCTCTCCTCTCTTCTCCTCACCTCTCTGCTCCTCTCCTCTCGGCTCCTCTCCTCTCTGCTCCTCTACTCTCCTCACCTCTACTCTCCTCACCTCTACTCTCCTCACCTCTCGGCTCCTCTCCTCTCCTCACCTCTCCTCTCGGTCCTCTCTCTCGGTCTTCTCTCCTGTCAAGCTCCTCTCCTCTCCTCCTCTCCCCCTCCTCTCCTCTCCTCTCGGCTCCTGACCTCTCTCTCCTCAGCTCCTCTCCTCTCCTCTCGGCTCCTCCTCTTCCTCTCCTCTCCTTCTCATCTCCTCTCCTCTCCTCTTCTCTCTCCTCTCTCTCGGTTCCTCTCCCCTCCTCTCCTCTCGCCTCCTCTCCCCTCCCTCCTCTCCTCTCGGCTCCTCTCCTCTCGGCACCTCTCCCCTCCTCTCCTCTCCTCTCAGCTCCTCTTCTCTCCTCTCGGCTCCTCTCCTCTCGCCGCCTCTCCTCTCCTCTCGGCTCCTCTCCTCTCTTCTCTCTCTCTCTCTCTCTCTCTCTCTCCCTCTCTCTCTCTCTCTCTCTCTCTCTCCTCTTCTCCTCTCCTCTCCCCTCCCCTGCTCTCCTCTCTCCTCAGTCCTCTCATCCCTCCTTAGTTTCTCATCACTCCTCAGTTCTCTCCTCAGTTCTCTCTCTTCTCAGTCCTCTGATCCCTCCTCAGTCCTAACATCACTCCTCAGTCCTCTGATCACTCCCTACATCCTCTCCTCCCCTCAGTCCTCTCATCAAATCAAATCAAATGTATTTATATAGCCCTTCGTACATCAGCTGATATCTCAAAGTGCTGAACAGAAACCCAGCCTAAAACCCCAAACAGCAAGCAATGCAGGTGTAGAAGCACGGTGGCTAAGAAAAACTCCCCAGTTCTCTCATCATTTGCTCTAATTTTCTCACGAAACAGTAATTCAAGAAGTTAGTGGAATTAAATCACTCTCTTCAGTCTCCTCTACCATGGAACATCCCAGTCACTCTCTTCAGTCTCCTCTACCATGGAACATCCCAGTCACTCTCTTCAGTCTCCTCTACCATGGAACATCCCAGTCACTCTCTTCAGTCTCCTCTACCATGGAACATCCCAGTCACTCTCTTCAGTCTCCTCTACCATGAAACATCCCAGTCACTCTCTTCAGTCTCTACCATGAAACATCCCAGTCACTCTCTTCAGTCTCTACCATGAAACATCCCAGTCACTCTCTTCAGTCTCCTCTACCATGAAACATCCCAGTCACTCTCTTCAGTCTCTACCATGGAACATCCCAGTCACTCTCTTCAGTCTCTCTACCATGGAACATCCCAGTCACTCTCTTCAGTCTCTACCATGTAACATCCCAGTCACTCTCTTCAGTCTCCTCTACCATGAAACATCCCAGTCACTCTCTTCAGTCTCTACCATGGAACATCCCAGTCACACTCTTCAGTCTCTACCATGGAACATCCCAGTCACTCTCTTCAGTCTCCTCTACCATGAAACATCCCAGTCACTCTCTTCAGTCTCTACCATGGAACATCCCAGTCACTCTCTTCAGTCTCCTCTACCATGGAACATCCCAGTCACTCTCTTCAGTCTCTACCATGTAACATCCCAGTCACTCTCTTCAGTCTCCTCTACCATGAAACATCCCAGTCACTCTCTTCAGTCTCTACCATGGAACATCCCAGTCACACTCTTCAGTCTCTACCATGGAACATCCCAGTCACTCTCTTCAGTCTCCTCTACCATGAAACATCCCAGTCACTCTGTTCAGTCTCCTCTACCATGAAACATCCCAGTCACTCTCTTCAGTCTCTACCATGAAACATCCCAGTCACTCTCTTCAGTCTCTACCATGAAACACCCCAGTCACTCTCTTCAGTCTCCTCTACCATGAAACACCCCAGTCACTCTCTTCAGTCTCCTCTACCATGAAACATCCCAGTCACTCTCTTCATTCTCAACCATGGAACATCCCAGTCACTCTCTTCAGTCTCCTCTACCATGAAACATCCCAGTCACTCTCTTCAGTCTCTACCATGAAACACCCCAGTCACTCTCTTCAGTCTCCTCTACCATGAAACATCCCAGTCACTCTCTTCAGTCTCCTCTACCATGAAACATCCCAGTCTCTCTCTTCAGTCTCCTCTTCCATGAAACATCCCAGTCACTCTCTTCAGTCTCCTCTACCATGGAACATCCCAGTCACTCTCTTCAGTCTCCTCTACCATGGAACATCCCAGTCACTCTGTTCAGTCTCCTCTATCATGAAACATCCCAGTCACTCTCTTCAGTCTCCTCTACCATGTAACATCCCAGTCACTCTCTTCAGTCTCCTCTACCATGAAACATCCCAGTCACTCTCTTCAGTCTCTACCATGAAACATCCCAGTCACTCTCTTCAGTCTCTACCATGAAACATCCCAGTCACTCTCCTCAGTCTCCTCTACCATGAAACAACCCAGTCACTCTCTTCAGTCTCCTCTACCATGAAACATCCCAGTCACTCTCTTCAGTCTCCTCTACCATGTAACATCCCAGTCACTCTCTTCAGTCTCTACCATGAAACATCCCAGTCACTCTCTTCAGTCTCTACCATGAAACATCCCAGTCACTCTCTTCAGTCTCTACCATGAAACATCCCAGTCACTCTCTTCAGTCTCCTCTACCATGTAACATCCCAGTCACTCTCTTCAGTCTCCTCTACCATGAAACATCCCAGTCACTCTCTTCAGTCTCTACCATGAAACATCCAGTCACTCTCTTCAGTCTCCTCTACCATGAAACATCCCAGTCACTCTCCTCAGTCTCTTCCATGAAACATCCCAGTCACTCTCCTCAGTCTCCTCTACCATGAAACATCCCAGTCACTCTCTTCAGTCTCCTCTACCATGAAACATCCCAGTCACTCTCTTCAGTCTCTACCATGTAACATCCCAGTCACTCTCTTCAGTCTCTACCATGAAACATCCCAGTCACTCTCTTCAGTCTCCTCTACCATGAAACATCCCAGTCACTCTCTTCAGTCTCTACCATGAAACATCCCAGTCACTCTCTTCAGTCTCTACCATGAAACATCCCAGTCACTCTCTTCAGTCTCTACCATGGAACATCCCAGTCACTCTCTTCAGTCTCCTCTACCATGAAACATCCCAGTCACTCTCTTCAGTCTCTACCATGAAACATCCCAGTCACTCTCTTCAGTCTCTACCATGAAACATCCCAGCCACTCTCTTCAGTCTCTACCATGTAACATCCCAGTCACTCTCTTCAGTCTCTACCATGAAACATCCCAGTCACTCTCTTCAGTCTCCTCTACCATGAAACACCCCAGTCACTCTCTTCAGTCTCTACCCTGAAACATCCCAGTCACTATCTTCAGTCTCTACCATGAAACATCCCAGTCACTCTCTTCAGTCTCCTCTTCCATGAAACATCCCAGTCACTCTCTTCAGTCTCTACCATGAAACATCCCAGTCACTCTCTTCAGTCTCTACCATGAAACATCCCAGTCACTCTCTTCAGTCTCCTCTACCATGGAACATCCCAGTCACTCTCTTCAGTCTCTACCATGTAACATCCCAGTCACTCTCTTCAGTCTCCTCTACCATGAAACATCCCAGTCACTCTCTTCAGTCTCTACCATGTCCTAGTCCTCTTCAGTCTCTACCATGGAACATCCCAGTCACTCTCTTCAGTCTCCTCTACCATGAAACATCCCAGTCACTCTGTTCAGTCTCCTCTACCATGAAACATCCCAGTCACTCTCTTCAGTCTCTACCATGAAACATCCCAGTCACTCTCTTCAGTCTCTACCATGAAACACCCCAGTCACTCTCTTCAGTCTCCTCTACCATGAAACACCCCAGTCACTCTCTTCAGTCTCCTCTACCATGAAACATCCCAGTCACTCTCTTCATTCTCAACCATGGAACATCCCAGTCACTCTCTTCAGTCTCTCTACCATGAAACATCCCAGTCACTCTCTTCAGTCTCTACCATGAAACACCCCAGTCACTCTCTTCAGTCTCCTCTACCATGAAACATCCCAGTCACTCTCTTCAGTCTCCTCTACCATGAAACATCCCAGTCTCTCTCTTCAGTCTCCTACCATGAAACATCCCAGTCACTCTCTTCAGTCTCCTCTACCATGGAACATCCCAGTCACTCTCTTCAGTCTCCTCTACCATGGAACATCCCAGTCACTCTGTTCAGTCTCCTCTACCATGAAACATCCCAGTCACTCTCTTCAGTCTCCTCTACCATGTAACATCCTAGTCACTCTCTTCAGTCTCCTCTACCATGAAACATCCCAGTCACTCTCTTCAGTCTCCTACCATGAAACATCCCAGTCACTCTCTTCAGTCTCTACCATGAAACATCCCAGTCACTCTCCTCAGTCTCCTCTACCATGAAACAACCCAGTCACTCTCTTCAGTCTCCTCTACCATGAAAACATCCTAGTCACTCTCTTCAGTCTCCTCTACCATGTAACATCCCAGTCACTCTCTTCAGTCTCTACCATGAAACATCCCAGTCACTCTCTTCAGTCTCTACCATGACACATCCCAGTCACTCTCTTCAGTCTCTACCATGAAACATCCCAGTCACTCTCTTCAGTCTCCTCTACCATGTAACATCCTGAGTCACTCTCTTCAGTCTCTCTACCATGAAACATCCCAGTCACTCTCTTCAGTCTCTACCATGAAACATCCCAGTCACTCTCTTCAGTCTCCTCTACCATGAAACATCCCAGTCACTCTCCTCAGTCTCTTCCATGAAACATCCCAGTCACTCTCCTCAGTCTCCTCTACCATGAAACATCCCAGTCACTCTCTTCAGTCTCCTCTACCATGAAACATCCCAGTCACTCTCTTCAGTCTCTACCATGTAACATCCCAGTCACTCTCTTCAGTCTCTACCATGAAACATCCCAGTCACTCTCTTCAGTCTCCTCTACCATGAAACATCCCAGTCACTCTCTTCAGTCTCTACCATGAAACATCCCAGTCACTCTCTTCAGTCTCTACCATGAAACATCCCAGTCACTCTCTTCAGTCTCTACCATGGAACATCCCAGTCACTCTCTTCAGTCTCCTCTACCATGAAACATCCCAGTCACTCTCTTCAGTCTCTACCATGAAACATCCCAGTCACTCTCTTCAGTCTCCTCTACCATGAAACATCCCAGTCACTCTCTTCAGTCTCTACCATGGAACATCCCAGTCACTCTCTTCAGTCTCTACCATGGAACATCCCAGTCACTCTCTTCAGTCTCCTCTACCATGAAACATCCCAGTCACTCTTCAGTCTCTACCATGGAACATCCCAGTCACTCTCTTCAGTCTCTACCCTGAAACATCCCAGTCACTCTCTTCAGTCTCTACCATGGAACATCCCAGTCACTCTCTTCAGTCTCTACCATGAAACATCCCAGTCACTCTCTTCAGTCTCCTCTACCATGGAACATCCCAGTCACTCTCTTCAGTCTCTACCATGGAACATCCCAGTCACTCTCTTCAGTCTCCTCTACCATGTAACATCCCAGTCACTCTCTTCAGTCTCCTCTACCATGGAACATCCCAGTCACTCTCTTCAGTCTCTACCATGAAACATCCCAGTCACTCTCTTCAGTCTCTACCATGGAACATCCCAGTCACTCTCTTCAGTCTCTACCATGGAACATCCCAGTCACTCTCTTCAGTCTCCTCTACCATGAAACATCCCAGTCACTCTCTTCAGTCTCTACCATGGAACATCCCAGTCACTCTCTTCAGTCTCTACCATGGAACATCCCAGTCACTCTCTTCAGTCTCCTCTACCATGAAACATCCCAGTCACTCTCTTCAGTCTCTACCATGGAACATCCCAGTCACTCTCTTCAGTCTCCTCTACCATGGAACATCCCAGTCACTCTCTTCAGTCTCTACCATGTAACATCCCAGTCACTCTCTTCAGTCTCCTCTACCATGAAACATCCCAGTCACTCTCTTCAGTCTCTACCATGGAACATCCCAGTCACACTCTTCAGTCTCTACCATGGAACATCCCAGTCACTCTCTTCAGTCTCCTCTACCATGAAACATCCCAGTCACTCTCTTCAGTCTCTACCATGGAACATCCCAGTCACTCTCTTCAGTCTCCTCTACCATGGAACATCCCAGTCACTCTCTTCAGTCTCTACCATGTAACATCCCAGTCACTCTCTTCAGTCTCCTCTACCATGAAACATCCCAGTCACTCTCTTCAGTCTCTACCATGGAACATCCCAGTCACACTCTTCAGTCTCTACCATGGAACATCCCAGTCACTCTCTTCAGTCTCCTCTACCATGAAACATCCCAGTCACTCTGTTCAGTCTCCTCTACCATGAAACATCCCAGTCACTCTCTTCAGTCTCTACCATGAAACATCCCAGTCACTCTCTTCAGTCTCTACCATGAAACACCCCAGTCACTCTCTTCAGTCTCCTCTACCATGAAACACCCCAGTCACTCTCTTCAGTCTCCTCTACCATGAAACATCCCAGTCACTCTCTTCATTCTCAACCATGGAACATCCCAGTCACTCTCTTCAGTCTCCTCTACCATGAAACATCCCAGTCACTCTCTTCAGTCTCTACCATGAAACACCCCAGTCACTCTCTTCAGTCTCCTCTACCATGAAACATCCCAGTCACTCTCTTCAGTCTCCTCTACCATGAAACATCCCAGTCTCTCTCTTCAGTCTCCTCTACCATGAAACATCCCAGTCACTCTCTTCAGTCTCCTCTACCATGGAACATCCCCAGTCACTCTCTTCAGTCTCCTCTACCATGGAACATCCCAGTCACTCTGTTCAGTCTCCTCTACCATGAAACATCCCAGTCACTCTCTTCAGTCTCCTCTACCATGTAACATCCCAGTCACTCTCTTCAGTCTCTCTACCATGAAACATCCCAGTCACTCTTTCAGTCTCTCAGAAACATCCCAGTCACTCTCTTCAGTCTCTACCATGAAACATCCCAGTCACTCTCCTCAGTCTCCTCTACCATGAAACAACCCAGTCACTCTCTTCAGTCTCCTCTACCATGAAACATCCCAGTCACTCTCTTCAGTCTCCTCTACCATGAAACATCCCAGTCACTCTCTTCAGTCTCCTCTACCATGAAACATCCCAGTCACTCTCTTCAGTCTCTACCATGAAACATCCCAGTCACTCTCTTCAGTCTCTACCATGAAACATCCCAGTCACTCTCTTCAGTCTCCTCTACCATGTAACATCCCAGTCACTCTCTTCAGTCTCCTCTACCATGAAACATCCCAGTCAATCTCTTCAGTCTCTACCATGTAACATCCCAGTCACTCTCTTCAGTCTCCTCTACCATGGAACATCCCAGTCACTCTCTTCAGTCTCTACCATGAAACATCCCAGTCACTCTCCTCAGTCTCCTCTACCATGAAACATCCCAGTCACTCTCTTCAGTCTCCTCTACCATGAAACATCCCAGTCACTCTCTTCAGTCTCTACCATGTAACATCCCAGTCACTCTCTTCAGTCTCTACCATGAAACATCCCAGTCACTCTCTTCAGTCTCCTCTACCATGAAACATCCCAGTCACTCTCTTCAGTCTCTACCATGAAACATCCCAGTCACAGTCTCTACCATGAAACATCCCAGTCACTCTCTTCAGTCTCTACCATGGAACATCCCAGTCACTCTCTTCAGTCTCCTCTACCATGAAACATCCCAGTCACTCTCTTCAGTCTCTACCATGAAACATCCCAGTCACTCTCTTCAGTCTCCTCTACCATGAAACATCCCAGCCACTCTCTTCAGTCTCTACCATGAAACATCCCAGTCACTCTCTTCAGTCTCTACCATGAAACATCCCAGTCACTCTCTTCAGTCTCCTCTACCATGAAACACCCCAGTCACTCTCTTCAGTCTCTACCCTGAAACATCCCAGTCACTATCTTCAGTCTCTACCATGAAACATCCCATCCTCTCTTCAGTCTCCTCTTCCATGAAACATCCAGTCACTCTCTTCAGTCTCTACCATGAAACATCCCAGTCACTCTCTTCAGTCTCTACCATGAAACATCCCAGTCACTCTCTTCAGTCTCTCTACCATGGAACATCCCAGTCACTCTCTTCAGTCTCTACCATGTAACATCCCAGTCACTCTCTTCAGTCTCCTCTACCATGAAACATCCCAGTCACTCTCTTCAGTCTCTACCATGAAACATCCCAGTCACACTCTTCAGTCTCTACCATGGAACATCCCAGTCACTCTCTTCAGTCTCCTCTACCATGAAACATCCCAGTCACTCTGTTCAGTCTCTACCATGAAACATCCCAGTCACTCTCTTCAGTCTCTACCATGAAACATCCCAGTCACTCTCTTCAGTCTCTACCATGAAACACCCCAGTCACTCTCTTCAGTCTCCTCTACCATGAAACACCCCAGTCACTCTCTTCAGTCTCCTCTACCATGAAACATCCCAGTCACTCTCTTCATTCTCAACCATGGAACATCCCAGTCACTCTCTTCAGTCTCCTCTACCATGAAACATCCCAGTCACTCTCTTCAGTCTCTACCATGAAACACCCCAGTCACTCTCTTCAGTCTCCTCTACCATGAAACATCCCAGTCACTCTCTTCAGTCTCCTCTACCATGAAACATCCCAGTCTCTCTCTTCAGTCTCCTCTACCATGAAACATCCCAGTCACTCTCTTCAGTCTCCTCTACCATGGAACATCCCAGTCACTCTCTTCAGTCTCCTCTACCATGGAACATCCCAGTCACTCTGTTCAGTCTCCTCTACCATGAAACATCCCAGTCACTCTCTTCAGTCTCCTCTACCATGTAACATCCCAGTCACTCTCTTCAGTCTCCTCTACCATGAAACATCCCAGTCACTCTCTTCAGTCTCTACCATGAAACATCCCAGTCACTCTCTTCAGTCTCTACCATGAAACATCCCAGTCACTCTCCTCAGTCTCCTCTACCATGAAACAACCCAGTCACTCTCTTCAGTCTCCTCTACCATGAAACATCCCAGTCACTCTCTTCAGTCTCCTCTACCATGTAACATCCCAGTCACTCTCTTCAGTCTCTACCATGAAACATCCCAGTCACTCTCTTCAGTCTCTGAACATCCCAGTCACAGTCTCTACCATGAAACATCCCAGTCACTCTCTTCAGTCTCCTCTACCATGTAACATCCCAGTCACTCTCTTCAGTCTCCTCTACCATGAAACATCCCAGTCACTCTCTTCAGTCTCTACCATGAAACATCCCAGTCACTCTCTTCAGTCTCCTCTACCATGAAACATCCCAGTCACTCTCCTCAGTCTCTTCCATGAAACATCCCAGTCACTTCCTCAGTCTCTACCATGAAACATCCCAGTCACTCTCTTCAGTCTCTACCATGAAACATCCCAGTCACTCTCTTCAGTCTCTCTACCATGTAACATCCTCACTCTCTTCAGTCTCTACCATGAAACATCCCAGTCACTCTCTTCAGTCTCCTACCATGAAACATCCCAGTCACTCTCTTCAGTCTCTACCATGAAACATCCCAGTCACTCTCTTCAGTCTCTACCATGAAACATCCCAGTCACTCTCTTCAGTCTCTACCATGGAACATCCCAGTCACTCTTTCAGTCTCCTCTACCATGAAACATCCCAGTCACTCTCTTCAGTCTCTACCATGAAACATCCCAGTCACTCTCTTCAGTCTCCTCTACCATGAAACATCCCAGTCACTCTCTTCAGTCTCTACCATGGAACATCCCAGTCACTCTTCAGTCTCTACCATGAACATCCCAGTCACTCTCTTCAGTCTCCTCTACCATGAAACATCCCAGTCACTCTCTTCAGTCTCTACCATGGAACATCCCAGTCACTCTCTTCAGTCTCTACTGAAACATCCCAGTCACTCTTTCAGTCTCTACCATGAAACATCCCAGTCACTCTCTTCAGTCTCTACCATGAAACATCCCAGTCACTCTCTTCAGTCTCCTCTACCATGGAACATCCCAGTCACTCTCTTCAGTCTCTACCATCATCCCAGTCACTCTTCAGTCTCCTACCATGAAACATCCCAGTCACTCTCTCAGTCTCTACCATGGAACATCCCAGTCACACTCTTCAGTCTCTACCATGGAACATCCCAGTCACTCTCTTCAGTCTCCTCTACCATGAAACATCCCAGTCACTCTGTTCAGTCTCTCTACCATGAAACATCCCAGTCACTCTCTTCAGTCTCTACCATGAAACATCCCAGTCACTCTCTTCAGTCTCTACCATGAAACACCCAGTCACTCTCTTCAGTCTCCTCTACCATGAAACACCCTAGTCACTCTCTTCAGTCTCTCTACCATGAAACATCCCAGTCACTCTCTTCATTCTCAACCATGGAACATCCCAGTCACTCTCTTCAGTCTCCTCTACCATGAAACATCCCAGTCACTCTCTTCAGTCTCTACCATGAAACACCCCAGTCACTCTCTTCAGTCTCCTACCATGAAACATCCCAGTCACTCTCTTCAGTCTCCTCTACCATGAAACATCCCAGTCTCTCTCTTCAGTCTCCTCTACCATGAAACATCCCAGTCACTCTCTTCAGTCTCCTCTACCATGGAACATCCCAGTCACTCTCTTCAGTCTCCTCTACCATGGAACATCCCAGTCACTCTGTTCAGTCTCTACCATGAAACATCCAGTCACTCTCTTCAGTCTCCTCTACCATGTAACATCCCAGTCACTCTCTTCAGTCTCCCTCTACCATGAAACATCCCAGTCACTCTCTTCAGTCTCTACCATGAAACATCCCAGTCACTCTCTTCAGTCTCTACCATGAAACATCCCAGTCACTCTCCTCAGTCTCCTCTACCATGAAACAACCCAGTCACTCTCTTCAGTCTCCTCTACCATGAAACATCCCAGTCACTCTCTTCAGTCTCCTCTACCATGTAACATCCCAGTCACTCTCTTCAGTCTCTACCATGAAACATCCCAGTCACTCTCTTCAGTCTCTACCATGAAACATCCCAGTCACTCTCTTCAGTCTCTACCATGAAACATCCCAGTCACTCTCTTCAGTCTCCTCTACCATGTAACATCCCAGTCACTCTCTTCAGTCTCCTCTACCATGAAACATCCCAGTCACTCTCTTCAGTCTCTACCATGAAACATCCCAGTCACTCTCTTCAGTCTCCTCTACCATGAAACATCCCAGTCACTCTCCTCAGTCTCTTCCATGAAACATCCCAGTCACTCTCCTCAGTCTCCTCTACCATGAAACATCCCAGTCACTCTCTTCAGTCTCCTCTACCATGAAACATCCCAGTCACTCTCTTCAGTCTCTACCATGTAACATCCCAGTCACTCTCTTCAGTCTCTACCATGAAACATCCCAGTCACTCTCTTCAGTCTCCTCTACCATGAAACATCCCAGTCACTCTCTTCAGTCTCTACCATGAAACATCCCAGTCACTCTCTTCAGTCTCTACCATGAAACATCCCAGTCACTCTCTTCAGTCTCTACCATGAAACATCCCAGTCACTCTCTTCAGTCTCCTCTACCATGAAACATCCCAGTCACTCTCTTCAGTCTCTACCATGAAACATCCCAGTCACTCTCTTCAGTCTCTACCATGAAACATCCCAGCCACTGTCTCTACCAAACATCCTGTCACTCTCTTCAGTCTCTACCATGAAACATCCCAGTCACTCTCTTCAGTCTCCTCTACCATGAAACACCCCAGTCACTCTCTTTCAGTCTCTACCCTGAAACATCCCAGTCACTATCTTCAGTCTCTACCATGAAACATCCCAGTCACTCTCTTCAGTCTCCTCTTCCATGAAACATCCCAGTCACTCTCTTCAGTCTCTACCATGAAACATCCTAGTCACTCTCTTCAGTCTCTACCATGAAACATCCCAGTCACTCTCTTCAGTCTCCTCTACCCAAACATCCCAGTCACTCTCTTCAGTCTCTACCATGAAACATCCCAGTCACTCTCTTCAGTCTCCTCTACATGAAACATCCCAGTCACTCTTTCAGTCTCTACCATGGAACATCCCAGTCACACTCTTCAGTCTCTACCATGGAACATCCCAGTCACTCTCTTCAGTCTCCTCTACCATGAAACATCCCAGTCACTCTTTCAGTCTCCTCTACCATGAAACATCCCAGTCACTCTCTTCAGTCTCTACCATGAAACATCCCAGTCTCTCTTCAGTCTCTACCATGAAACACCCCAGTCACTCTCTTCAGTCTCCTCTACCATGAAACACCCCAGTCACTCTCTTCAGTCTCCTCTACCATGAAACATCCCAGTCACTCTCTTCATTCTCAACCATGAACATCCCAGTCACTCTCTTCAGTCTCCTCTACCATGAAACATCCCAGTCACTCTCTTCAGTCTCTACCATGAAACACCCCAGTCACTCTCTTCAGTCTCCTCTACCATGAAACATCCCAGTCACTCTCTTCAGTCTCCTACCATGAAACATCCCAGTCTCTCTTTCAGTCTCCTCTACCATGAAACATCCAGTCACTCTCTTCAGTCTCTACCATGAAACATCCCAGTCACTCTCTTCAGTCTCCTCTACCATGGAACATCCCAGTCACTCTCTTCAGTCTCCTCTACCATGAAACATCCCAGTCACTCTCTTCAGTCTCTAACCATGTAACATCCCAGTCACTCTCTTCAGTCTCCTCTACCATGAAACATCCTGTGTCACTCTCTTCAGTCTCTACCATGAAACATCCCAGTCACTCTCTTCAGTCTCTACCATGAAACATCCCAGTCACTCTCCTCAGTCTCCTCTACCATGAAACAACCCAGTCAGTCTCCTCTACCATGAAACATCCCAGTCTCTCTTCAGTCTCCTCTACCATGAACATCCCAGTCACTCTCTTCAGTCTCTCTGCCATGAAACATCCCAGTCACTCTCTTCAGTCTCTACCATGAAACATCTCACTCTCTTTCAGTCTCTACCATGAAACATCCCAGTCACTCTCTTCAGTCTCCTCTACCATGTAACATCCCAGTCACTCTCTTCAGTCTCCTACCATGAAACATCCCAGTCACTCTCTTCAGTCTCTACCATGAAACATCCCAGTCACTCTCTTCAGTCTCCTCTACCATGAAACATCCCAGTCACTCTCCTCAGTCTCTTCCATGAAACATCCCAGTCACTCTCTTCAGTCTCCTCTACCATGAAACATCCCAGTCACTCTCTTCAGTCTCCTCTACCATGAAACATCCCAGTCACTCTCTTCAGTCTCTACCATGTAACATCCCAGTCACTCTTCAGTCTCTACCATGAAACATCCCAGTCACTCTCTTCAGTCTCCTCTACCATGAAACATCCCAGTCACTCTCTTCAGTCTCTTGAAACATCCCAGTCACTCTCTTCAGTCTACCATGAAACATCCCAGTCACTCTCTTCAGTCTCTACCATGAACATCCCAGTCACTCTTTCAGTCTCTCTACCATGAAACATCCCAGTCACTCTCTTCAGTCTCTACCATGAAACATCCCAGTCACTCTCTTCAGTCTCTACCATGAAACAAACAGTCTCTACCATGTCATCCCAGTCTCTTCAGTCTCTACCATGAAACATCCTAGTCACTCTCTTCAGTCTCCTCTACCATGAAACATCTTAGCCACTTTCAGTCTCTACCCTGAAACATCCCAGTCACTCCCTTCCCAGTCACTCTCTTCAGTCTCCTAACATGAAACATCCCAGTCACTCTTCAGTCTCTAACATGAAACATCCCAGTCACTCTCTTCAGTCTCTACCATGAAACATCCCAGTCACTCTCTTCAGTCTCTACCATGAAACATCCAGTCACTTTCTTCAGTCTCTCTACCATGAAACATCCCAGTCACTCTCTTCAGTCTCTACCATGGAACATCCCAGTCAGTCTCTTCAGTCTCCTCTGAGCATCATTAGTCACTATTCAGGTGGGTTCCATGAAACATCCTAGTCATACCTGGTCTTTCTAAGAAACATCCCAGTCAGTCTCCTTCCATGAAACTAATGTCAGTAGAACACAGTCTGCCAACTCCTCTACCATGAAACATCAGGTCACACACTTCAGTCTCTACCATGAAACATCCCATCACTCTCTTCAGTCTCTACCATGAAACATCAGTCACTCTTCAGTCTCTACCATGAAACATCCCAGGTCACTCTCTCTTCAGTCACTGAAACATCTTCCAGTCGTCTACCATGAAACATCCCAGTACACACCAAATGCTAACCCATCTTACCGGAAACATCCCAGTACACACTTCAGTCTCCTAATGAAACATCCCAGTCACTCTTTCAGTCTCTACATGAAACATCCCAAATGCTTCAGTCTCTACCATGAAACTCCCAGTCACACTCTTCAGTCTCTGCCATGCTAACATCCCAGTCACTTCAGAGTCTCCTACCATGGTACACACCAAATGCTAACTCTCGTTAGGAGACTACAGGTACACACCAAATGCATAACCCATCGTTAGAGACTACAGGTACACACTAAATGCATTTACCCATTGTTAGAGACTACAGGTACACACCAAATGCTAGCATTGAAGACTACAGGTACACACCAAATGCATCTGTGTCAGTGAGACTACAGGTACACACCAAATGCTAACCCATCGTCTCTTCCATGAGACTACAGGTACACACTTCAAATGCTAACCCAGTCACTCTCCTCAGGAGACACAGGTACACACCAAATCGCTAACCCTTCGGTGATGAGACTAGGTACCCCAAATCGTTCAGTCTCTGCCAGACTACAGGTACACACTAAATGCTAACCCATCGTTAGAGACTACAGGTACACACTAAATTTCGCTAGGAGACGACAGGTAATGCTAACCCATCGTTAGGAGACTACAGGTACACACTAAATGCTAACCCATCGTTAGGAGACTACAGGTACACACCAAATGCTAACCCATCGCTAGGAGATTACAGGTACACACCAAATGCTAACTCCATTGTACCATGAGGGAGACTACAGGTACACACTGAAATGTAACCCATCGTTAGGAGACTACAGGTACACACCAAATGCTAACCCATCGTCAGGAGACTACAGGTACACACCAAATGCTAACCCATCGTTAGGGATACTACAGGTACACACTAAATGCTAAACCCATCGCTAGAGACTACAGGTACACACCAAATGCTAACCCATCGTTAGGAGACTACAGGTACACACCAAATGCTAACCATCGTGGGGAGACTACAGGTACACACCAAATGCTAACCCATCGTTAGGAGAGGACAGGTACACACCAAATGCTAACCCATCGTTAGGAGACTACAGGTACACACCCAACCCATCGTTAGGAGACTACAGGTACACACCAAATGATAACCCATCGTTAGGAGACTACAGGTACACACCAAATGCTAACCCATCGTGGGAGACTACAAGTACACTAAAATGCTAACCCATGTTAGGAGACTACAGGTACACACCAAATGCTAACCCATCGTTAGAGACTACAAGTACACACTAAATGCTAACCCATCGTTAGAGACTACAGGTACACACCAAATGCTAACCCATCGTTGATACTACAGGTACACACTCAAATGCTAACCCATCGTTAGGGAGACTACAGGTACACACAAATGCTAACCCATCGTTAGAGACTACAGGTACACACTAAATGCTAACCCATCGTTAGGGACGACAGGTACACACCAAATGCTAACCTATGACATTGTGAGAGACTACAGGTACACACTAAATGCTAACCCATCGTTAGGAGACGACAGGTACACACCAAATGCTAACCCATCGTTAGGAGACTACAGGTACAAAAATGCTAACCCATCGTTGGAGACTACAGGCACAATACTCAAATGCTAACTCCATCGTATGAGACTATAGGTACACACTAAATGATAACCCACTCGTTAGGAGACTACAGGTACACACTAAATGCTAACCCATCGTTGGAGACTACAGGTACACACCAAATGCCAACCCATCGTTAGAGACGACAGGTACACACCAAATGCTAACCCATCGTTAGGAGACTACAGGTACACTAAATGCCAACCCATCGTGAGGAGACTACAGGTACACACCGAATGCTAACCCATCGTTGGAGACTACAGGTACACACCAAATGCTAACCCATCGTTAGGGAGACTACAGGTACACACCAAATGCTAACCCATCGTTAGGGAGACTACAGGTACACACCAAATGCTAACCCATCTAGGGAGACTACAGGTACACACCAAATGCTAACCCATCTGGGAGACCATAGGTACACACCAAATGCTAACCCATCGCTAGGAGACTACAGGTACACACCAAATGCTAACCCATCGTTAGGGAGACTACAGGTACACACCAATGCCAACCCATCATTAGGAGACTACAGGTACACACCAAATGCTAACCCATCGTTAGGGACTACATGTACACTAAATGCTAACCCATCGTTAGGGAGACTACAGGTACACCAAATGCTAACCCATCATTAAGGAGACTACAGGTACACACCAAATGCTAACCCATCGTTAGGAGACTACAGGTACACACCAAATGCAACCCATCGTGAGGAGACTACAGGTACACACTAAATGCTAACCCATCGTGAGGAGACTACAGGTACACACTAAATGCTAACCCATCGTGAGGAGAGACTACAGGTACACACTAAATGATAACCCATCATAGTAGACTACAGGTACACACCAATGCTAACTCCATCGTTGGGGAGACTACAGGTACACACCAAATGCTAACCCATCGTGAGGAGACTACAGGTACACACTAAATGCTAACCCATCGTGGAGAGACTACAGGTACACACTAAATGCTACAACCCATCGTGAGGAGACTACAGGTACACACCAAATGCTAACCCATCGTTAGGAGACTACAGGTACACACCAAATGCTAACCCATCGTTAGGAGACTACAGGTACACACCAAATGCTAACCCATCGTTAGGAGACTACAGGTACACACCAAATGCTAACCCATCGTTAGGAGACTACAGGTACACACTAAATGCTAACCCATCGTTAGGAGACTACAGGTACACACCAAATGCTAACCCATCGTTAGGAGACTACAGGTACACACTAAATGCTAACCCATCGTTAGGAGACTACAGGTACACACCAAATGCTAACCCATCGTTAGGAGACTACAGGTACACACCAAATGCTAACCCATCGTTAGGAGACTACAGGTACACACCAAATGCTAACCCATCGTTGAGGAGACTACAGGTACACACCAAATGCTAACCCATCGTTAGGAGACTACAGGTACACACCAAATGCTAACCCATCGTTAGGAGAGGGACATACCAAATGCTAACCCATCGTTAGGAACTACAGGTACACACCAAATGCTAACCCATCGTTAGGAGACTACAGGTACACACCAAATGCTAACCCATCGTTAGGAGACTACAGGTACACACCAAATGCTAACCCATCGTTAGGAGACTACAGGTACACACCAAATGCTAACCCATCGTTAGGAGACTACAGGTACACACCAAATGCTAACCCATCGTTAGGAGACTACAGGTACACACCAAATGCTAACCCATCGTTAGGAGACTACAGGTACACACCAAATGCTAACCCATCGTTAGGAGACTACAGGTACACACCAAATGCTAACCCATCGTTAGGAGACTACAGGTACACACCAAATGCTAACCCATCGTTAGGAGACTACAGGTACACACCAAATGCTAACCCATCGTTAGGAGACTACAGGTACACACCAAATGCTAACCCATCGTTAGGAGACTACAGGTACACACCAAATGCTAACCCATCGTTAGGAGACTACAGGTACACACCAAATGCTAACCCATCGTTAGAGACTACAGGTACACACCAAATGCTAACTCCATCGTTAGAGACTACAGGTACACACTAAATGCTAACCCATCGCTAGGATGGGCTACAGGTACACACCAAATGCTGCAACCCATCGTTAGGGAGACTACAGGTACACACCAAATGCTAACCCATCGTTAGGAGACTACAGGCACACACTAAATGCTAACCCATCGTTAGGAGACTACAGGTACACACCCAAATGCTAACCCATCGTTAGGAGACTACAGGTACACACCAAATGCTAACCCATCGTTAGGAGACTACAGGTACACACTAAATGCTAACCCATCGTTAGAGACTACAGGTACACACCAAATGCTAACCCATCACAGGAGACTACAGGTACACACCAAATGCTAACCCATCGTTAGGAGACTACAGGTACACCCAAATGCTAACCCATCGTTAGAGACTACAGGTACACACTAAATGCTAAATCCCATCGCTAGGGAGACTACAGGTACACACCAAATGCTAACCCATCGTTAGAGACTACAGGTACACACCAAATGCTAACCCATCAAGCTAGGAGACTACAGGTACACAACAAATCGCTAACCCATCGCTAGGAGACTACAGGTACACAACAAATTGCTAACCCATCGTTAGGGAGACAACAGGTACACACTAAATGCCAACCCATCGCTAGGAGACTACAGGTACAGACCAAAATGCTAACCCATCGTTAGAGACTACAGGTACACACCAAATGCTAACCCATCGTAGGAGACTACAGGTACACACTCAAATGCTAACCCATCGCAGGGAGAGACTACAGGTACACACCAAAAGAAAACTCCATCAAGTAGGAGACTACAGGTACAGACCAAATGCTAACCTATCGTTAGAGACTATAGGTACACACCAAATGCTAACCCATCGTTAGAGACTACAGGTACACACCAAATGCTAACCCATCGTTAGGAGACTACAGGTACACACTAAATGCTAATCCATCGTTAGGAGACTACAGGCAAGCACACCAAATGCCAACCCATCGCTAGGAGACTACAGGTACACACCAAATGCTAACCCACTTAGAGACTACAGGTACACACTAAATGCTAACCCATCGTTAGGGAGACTACAGGTACACACCAAATGCTAACCCATCGTGAGAGACTACAGGTACACACTAAATGCTAACCCATCGCTAGGGGAGATCAGGTACACACCAAATGCCAACCCATCGTTAGAGACTACAGGTACACACCAAATGCTAACCCATCGTGAGAGGAGACTACAGGTACACACCAAATGCTAACCCATCGTGAGGAGACTACAGGTACACACCAAATGCTAACCCATCTAGGGAGACTACAGGTACACACTAAATGCTAACCCATCGTTAGGAGACTACAGGTACACACTAAATGCCAACCCATCGTTAGGAGACTACAGGTACACACCAAATGCTAACCCATCGCTAGGAGACTACAGGTACACACCAAATGCTAACCCCATCGCTAGGGAGACTACAGGTACACACCAAATGCTAACCCATCGTTAGGAGACTACAGGTACACACCAAATGCTAACCCATCGTTAGGAGACTACAGGTACACACCAAATGCTAACCCATCGTTAGGAGACTACAGGTACACACCAAATGCTAACCCATCGTTAGGAGACTACAGGTACACACCAAATGCTAACCCATCGTTAGGAGACTACAGGTACACACCAAATTGCTAACCCATCGTTAGGAGACTACAGGTACACACCAAATGCTAACCCATCGTTAGGAGACTACAGGTACACACCAAATGCTAACCCATCGTTAGGAGACTACAGGTACACACCAAATGCTAACCCATCGTTAGGAGACGACAGGTACACACCAAATGCTAACCCATCGTTAGGAGACTACAGGTACACACCAAATGCTAACCCATCGTTAGGAGACTACAGGTACACACCAAATGCTAACCCATCGTTAGGAGACTACAGGTACACACTAAATGCTAACCCATCGTT
>NW_026287795.1:0-3089 GCF_023373465.1 Oncorhynchus keta | reverse complement strand
AGAAATCCGAGCAAGGGTGGCATTCCAGAGGGACATCAGAGACTGTAACGTTCTTTGCTTTGCGAAGCATGGCTTACTGGGAAGAGCGCTATCCAGGCGGTACAGCCAACAGGGTTTCTCCACGCATCGCGCGGACAAGCAAACATCTCTCTGGTAAGAAGAGTGCGTGGGGGCGTGTGCCTCATGACTAACGGGACATGGTGTGATGAAGGAAACATACAGGAACTCAAATCCTTCTGTTCACCTGATTTAGAATTCCTCACAATCAAATGTAGACACATTATCTTCCAAGAGAATTCTCTTCGATTATAATCACAGCCGTATATATCCCCCAAGCAGACACATCGATGGCTCTGAAACGAACTTTATTTAACTCTTTGCAAACTGGAAACCATTTATCCGGAGGCTGCATTCATTGTAGCTGGGGATTTTAACAAAGCCAATCTGAAAACAAGACTCCCTAAATTTTATCAGCATATCGATTGCGCAACCAGGGGTGGTAAAACCTTGGATCATTGTTACTCTAACTTCCCGACGCATATAGGCCCTGCCCCGCCCCCTTTCGGAAAAGCTGACCACGACTCCATTTTGCTGATCCTGCCTACAGGCAGAAATAAAACAAGAGGCTCCCACGCTGAGGTCTGTCCAACGCTGGTCAGACCAAGCTGACTCTACACTCCAAGACTGCTTCCATCCGTGGACTGGGACATGTTTCGTATTGCGTCAGATGGGAATATTGACGAATACGCTGATTCGATGTGCGAGTTCATTAGAACGTGCGTCGAAGATGTCGTTCCCATAGCAAATAAAAACATTCCCTAACCAGAAACCGTGGATTGATGGCAGCATTCGTGAAACTGGCGCGAACCACTGCTTTTAATCAGGGCAAGGTGTCTGGCAACATGACTGAATACAAACAGTGCAGCTATTCCCTCCATAAGGCTATTAAACAAGCTAGCGTCAGTACAGAGACAAAGTGGAATCTCAATTCAACGGCTCAGACACAAGAGGCATGTGGCAGGGTCTACAGTCAATCACGGACTACAAGATGAAATCCCAGCCCAGTCACGGACCAGGATGTCTTGCTCCCAGGCAGACTAAATAACTTTTTGCCCGCTTTGAGGACAATACAGTGCCACTGACACGGCCTGCAACGGAAACATGCGGTCTCTCCTTCACTGCAGCCGAGGTGAGTAAGACATTTAAACGTGTTAACCCTCGCAAGGCTGCAGGCCCAGACGGCATCCCCAGCCGCGCCCTCAGAGCATGCGCAGACCAGCTGGCCGGTGTGTTTACGGACATATTCAATCAATCCCACATACCAGTCTGCTGTTCCCACATGCTTCAAGAGGGCCACCATTGTTTCCTGTTCCCAAGAAAGCTAAGGTAACTGAGCTAAACGACTACCGCCCGTAGCACTCACTTCCGTCATCATGAAGTGCTTTGAGAGACTAGTCAAGGACCATATCACCTCCACCCTACCTGACACCCTAGACCCCACTCCAATTTGCTTACCGCCCAAATAGGTCCACAGACGATGCAATCTCAACCACACTGCACACTGCCCTAACCCACCTGGACAGAGGAATACCTATGTGAGAATGCTGTTCATCGACTACAGCTCGGCATTCAACACCATAGTACCCTCCAAGCTCGTCATCAAGCTCGAGACCCTGGGTCTGGACTAGCCCTGTGCAACTGGGTACTGGACTTCCTGACGGGCCGCCCCCAGGTGGTGAGGGTAAACAACAACATCTCCTCCCCGCTGATCCTCAACACGGGGCCCCCTGGTGCGTTCTGAGCCCTCTCCTGTACTCCCTGTTCACCCACGACTGCGTGGCCCGCACGCCTCCAACTCAATCATCAAGTTTGCGGACGACACAGCAGTGGTAGGCTTGATTGCCAACAACGACGGGACGGCCTACAGGGAGGAGGTGAGGGCCCTCGGAGTGTGGTGTCAGGAAAATAACCTCACACTCACGTCAACAAAACTAAGGAGATGATTGTGGACTTCAGGAAACAGCAGAGAACACCCCCTATCACATCGATGGAACAGTAGTGGAGAGGGTAGCTAGTTTTTTAAGTTCCTCGGCATACACATCACAGACAAACTGAATTTGGTCCACTCACACTGACAGCGTCGTGAAGAAGCGCAGCAGACGCCTATTCAGCCTCAGGAGGCTGAAGAAATTCGGCTTGTCACCAAAAGCACTCACAAACTTCTACAGATGCACAATCGAGAGCATCCTGGCCGGGCTGTATCACCGCCTGGTACGGCAACTGCTCCGCCCTCAACCGTAAGGCTCTCAGAGGGTAGTGAGGACTGCACAACGCATCACCGGGGGCAAGCTACCTGCCCTCCAGGACACTTACCACCCGTTGTTACAGGAAGGCCATAAAGATCATCAAGGACATCAACCACCCGAACCACTGCCTGTTCACCGCTATCATCCAGAAGGCGAGGTCAGTACAGGTGCATCAAAGCCAGGACCGAGAGACTGAAAAACAGCTTCTATCTCAAGGCCATCAGACTGTTAAACAGCCACCACTAACAGTGTAGTGGCTGCTGCCAACACACTGTCATTGACACTGACCCAACTCCAGCCATTTTAATAATGGGAATTGATGGGAATTATGTAAATATATCACTAGCCACTTTAAACAATGCTACCTTATATAATGTTACTTACCCTACATTATTCATCTCATATGCATATGTATATACTGTACTCTACATCATCGACTGCATCCTTATGTAACACATGTATCACTAGCCACTTTAACTATGCCACTTTGTTTACTTTGTCTACACACTCATCTCATATGTATATACTGTACTCGATACCATCTACTGTATGCTGCTCTGTACCATCACTCATTCATATATCCTTATGTACATATTCCTTATCCCCTTACACTGTGTATAAGACAGTAGTTTTGGAATTGTTAGTTAGATTACTTGTTGGTTATCACTGCATTGTCGGAACTAGAAGCACAAGCATTTCGCTACACTCGCATTTAACATCTGCTAACCATGTGTATGTGACAAATAAAATTTGATTTGATTTGATTTGATTTGATCTGCCAAG
>NW_026287794.1:0-2123 GCF_023373465.1 Oncorhynchus keta | reverse complement strand
ATTTACTACTCTTTTCCATTGAAGGCCATATTGAGGTTAAATCATTGACTGGAGTTTTTCATTGATAAAAACAAATGACTATTGAAAGTGCAAGTCGGTATCGTGCATTTACTGGTCTCTGTGGTGATTTTAGAAGGCTGTGCCTATTTCTACTTTTACCCCATACTCTTAACCCGATACCCAGGTACTATGTTGTAGTCAGATGGCTCGAGCGGGTCTAAGGCGCTGCGTTCAGGTCGCAGTCTCCCATGGAGGCGTGGTTTCAAATCCCACTTCTGACAGTTGTTTAGTTCCTCTCAGGGAGTCATGCTGCTTAGCAGTAATAATAAAGATGATGAAATAACACTTTATAATAAACACTCTCAAATGCAAACCTTCTGGAGCTGAGCAAAGATCAAGGAAAATAATAAAACAGCTGTACTTAATAACAAATGACTGAGGGGAACATTTCATGTTATTGCATAATGAGTTAATGAGTTACTGCATTGTCTTTCAGTTGTAAAATTATCACTTTCTGTAGGCTATGCCTGGTGGCCCATTCACTGCTGACAAGCCTGTTGTCGTGGCCGAGTGGTTAAGGCGATGGACTAGAAATCAAATTTAATCAAATCAAATCAAATTTATTTATATAGCCCTTCGTCATCAGAGCTGATATCAAATTGGAGTTTTTCATTGAAACCCAGCCTAAAACCCCAAACAGCAAACAATGCAGGTCTAAAAGCACGGTGGGCTAGAAAACTTTTACTACTTAGGCCAAACCTAGGCAGAAACCTAGAGAAGAACCGGTCTGGGGTGGCCAGGTCCTCTTCTGGCTGGAGGGTGAGATTATACCACATGACCAAGATGTTCAAATGTTCATGACCAGCATGGTCGTAATAATAAGGCAGAACAGTTGAAACTGGAGCAGCAGCAAACCTTCAGGCTGGAGCAAAGGGGAACAAGTTTTGACAGGTGAGTCCTGGGGAACATTTCAGGTCAGGGAGGCAGAGCATGGCCAGAGTGGATGAACAGCAAGGAGTCCCTCATGTCAGGTAGTCCTAAACATGGTCCTAGGGCTCAGGTCCTCCGTAGGCTAGAAAGCCTGGTTAGGAACCACATTCACACAGGACTGAATAGACAAGCCTCCAGTTGTCCTGGCCCTAGCCCCGTTAAGGCGATACTAGAAAATCCATTAGGATCTTCCTGCGCAGGTTCGAATCCTGCCCATAACGAATTAGATTTTCTTGACTCCTCCGGAGTTGAAGTTTAGTCGTGTTTCTTATACCAATCATATCCCAACAGACCTTACAAGTACATAGGGATTAGTTGTCCATTTGGGATAGGATCCCACCTCACACCTTTACACACCTGGTTATCCATCCTTCTAGCTCTATAGGCCACAGTAGCATAGGTTACAGGTTTGTAGTCAAGCCACAGATTTCAGGTGAGATCTCATGATACACTAACAATACAACAACACGATTCCCATGAATAACCATTCAGCCATTTGCTAAGATTTCACCCATTTCACATGTGGAAACCTGTTGTCACTCTTACCCTGACGGATAGCTCCAGACACTTTTTTGGTCCTATCTGAGGTATTTTTAAATTCATGTAAAAATGGCCATATTCTGAAGACACTCTTAAAGTCTGCAGGGTAATCGAACTGGCCACATCTAAAGTCATTGGTGAGAAACCTTGTTAAACCCTAAAAGAAAAAGTAAAAACACAATTGCATTGAAAATAACCATTAAGTCATTCAGGTCGCAGACTCCCTATAGGCATGGTTTGAAACCCACTCCTGACAACTTTTTAGCGCCTGCATGTCATGCACCTTTGTAATATCCAGTTGAAAATAAATGACTTCAGGTAATGTAAATGACACCTCGTTAATATGAGTAGTGATTAACTATCGTATTTTTAATATTCTGCAACAACAGCTAGTTGATGAGAGGCTGAAAGAGAATTGCAAGAATCGCGTAACATTTCACAGGCGTCAGCAAACAGGCGAATAACAAAAAGCATCTCGGAACGCACAACTCGTCGGCCGTTGTCAGTGGATTGTATTGGCGGGAAGAACAAAATATAATCTGCAGGGTAATCGAAGTCGCCGCATCTAATGTCAAGCCACAGGTCACAGGTGA
>NW_026287793.1:0-25837 GCF_023373465.1 Oncorhynchus keta | reverse complement strand
CTTGTCATACACCAAGCAAACAAACCTGGAAGTCAATACACTTCTTTAACCAATCAAACAGACACACTTCTTTAACCAATCAAACAGAATGACAAATCTATCTTTTTGGCTGTTGTTTATCTGTAAAATGTATCTCTAATTTATCACTGGTCTTTTAAATAGAGGTGTCCATGTGTATTTTCACAAGAAAAGATAGAGAATTTTGTTTAGGAGAAACTCTTTGATCCCGAGGCAGTTTTTTCAGGCTGGGAATAATTTTGTACCCTATAGGGTGGGTTGAGTAAGTAACTGAATACACCTGGTCTAAGATCCACCTGGTGTGTGGTATAAAACATATGTACATATGATTGATATTAGATCCAATTCTTTTCAGGCTAAATTTAAGCATTGCTTTTGCAATCCAACAAACCTTAAATCTGGTTTATGTAAAAAGTAATGCTGCATTATTGCACTTGGTATCAAACAACATCAAAGCTCTCTGTCAGCTGCACCATATTTCACAGCCTCATCTCCTTCATCTCACTTCACCTCTCCCTCCATCACCCCATCCCTCTTTCATCCACATAGGAACATCGATTAACCATCCGTCAGCCAGAGAGGATGCTGGGTAATGGAGCGCTTGGTAGCATACAGCAGCCATGATGAAAGGAGGTGAAGGTGACGAGGGTCACTCCAGTGTTTCTCTCCCTGGTTCTATTCATCGCCCTCCCGTGTACAGCATACCATAATGACTGCACTCCCACCAAGGTCTGAACTTTGAATTAATATTCTATATTACCTTCAAAACAGAACAATTTGAGGAGGACTGGGCATAGGGTCAAAGGAGAGGGAAGATGCTCTGAAGATGAGCTGGGATGATGAGAGTGATTTGGTAGGGAGGTGTACAGTGTAGAGTTCCCTGACAATGGGGATGAGGTGGCATGGTAATGAATTGCCTGGTTGAGTCCTCAGTTTTTTTCCATTCATGTTTTGGGTGGTTAGGCAGAGAAGGAAAGCTAAAATAACACCCACATTATTTTTTGATTGAGACTAAACTCTATTGATCAAAACTGTTTAAGTCAAGTACATTGAAGTTATGTAAATGTGTTGCCCTTGAGACGAGGCATGTGCAGGCATGTATCTCTGATGGTGTACTGACTGCATATATCGCCCACAACTCTAAATGGCATGTATTTCACGTTTTTATGCACTCTGGTATATTACAGGCCCAAATGCTTAGTGGAACGGCTGGATGAGACGGTGCCCCTACATCTCTGCTACAGCTAGCCTGAGGGGCTGGCCCTTTGACACAGGCTTTGTAATCTGAGCAGAGCAGGTACTCTAACTGGCAGAGAGGAACAGGAGGAGGGAGAGAGGTAGGTAGGGGAACTGATGTGTCAATGTCCCCAGATATGACTGACTATTTGTGCCACTGTGAAGCTCACATCATTCAGTGGAATAGATGTATGGAAGATGACACTTCCATTTGAATGTCATTGAGAATAGCCTATGTTCCATGTTGAATGGAGTAGCTATGTTCCATCATTGAGAATAGCAGTTCCATGTTGAATGTCATTGAGAATGCCTATGTTCCCTGTTATGTTCCAGAATGTCATTGAGAATAGCCTATGTTCCACATTGAGAATAGCCTATGTTCCATGTTGAATGTCATTGAGAATAGCCTATGTTCCATGTTGAATGTCATGTTCCATGTTCCATGAATGAATAGCCTATGTTCCATGTTGAATGTCATTGAGAATAGCCTATGTTCCATGAGAATAGCCTGTTGAATGTCATTGAGAATAGCCTATGTTCCATGTTGAATGATGTCATTGAGAATAGCCTATGTTCCATGTTGAATGTCATTGAGAATAGCCTATGTTCCATGTTGAATGTCATTGAGAATAGCCTATGTTCCATGTTGAATGTCATTGAGAATAGCCTATGTTCCATGTTGAATGTCATTGAGAATAGCCTATGTTCCATGTTGAATGGAGAATAGCCTATGTTCCATGTTGAATGGAGTAGCCTATGTTCCATGTTGAATGTCCATGTTCCATGTTGAATGTTTGAGAATAGCCTATGTTCCATGTTGAATGTCATTGAGAATAGCCTATGTTCCATGTTCCATGTTGAATGGAGTAGCCTATGTTCCATGTTGAATGGAGAATGTCAGCCTATGTTCCATGTTGAATGGATCCTATGTTCCATGTTGAATGGAGTAGCCTGTTCCATGTTGAATGGAGTAGCCTATGTTCCATGTTGAATGGAGTAGCCTATGTTCTCCAGGAATGGAGTAGCCTATGTTCCATGTTGAATGGAGTAGCCTATGTTCCATGTTGAATGGAGTAGCCTATGTTCCATGTTGAATGGAGTAGCCTATGTTCCATGTTGAATGGAGTAGCCTATGTTTCCAGCCTATGTTTCCACAGCATGTTCACTACCATCCAGAAGGTGGAGACAGTACAGGTGCATCAACGCTGGGATCTAGAGACTGGTAAACAGCTTCTATCTCCAGGACATCTGACTGTTAAACAGTCACCAATGGCATTGAGACTGCTCTGGTCACATAATCATTGAATTCTGGTCACTTTAATAATGGTTACATAGTGTTTTACCCACTTTGTACACTGAGTGGCTAATTCATCCCCCTCCTCTCCCCTGTAACTATTCCCCAGGTCGTTGCTGTAAATGAGAACGTATTCTCAGTCAACTTACCTGGTAAAATAATGGATAAAAAAATAAAACCAATGGGGTATGGCAGCCAAGGACGACAGAGGTCCACTTCTTTCAGAATGAAACTGTGGTTGTTGTAGGCTAATGAATGAAAACACTGGAAAAATATTGCCTGGTCTGATGAATCCTGTTTCACGCTGATGGGAGGACTAGGTTATGGAGAAAACCACATGAGTAGATGCATCCATAATGTTGCTTGGCAACATTGCAGGCTGGAGGTGGTGTGATGGTGAGGGGTGTGTTTTTATGGCACACATTGGGCCCCTTGATAAAAGTGGAGCTTGAATGCCACAGGATATCTGAACATCACTGCCAACCTGGTGCATCCCTTCATGGCAGCAGTGTATCCATCAGTGAATGTATTTTTTCAGCAGGATAATGCCCCATGCCACAGGGCTAGAATTGTCCAGGAATGGTTCCACGAACATGACAGTGAATTCAGCTTACTGCAGTGGCCAGTCACCAGATCTCAATCTAATTGGGCATCTGTGGGAGGAGATGGAACAAGCCATTTGGAGTAGAGATCCTCTACCAGCCAACTTGACACAACTGTGGGAAGCATTGGAGTCAATATGGGCCAGCATCCCTATGGAACGCTTTCGACACCTTCTAGAGTCCTAGTGTCCTAGTGTTTTTAACACAGTGTATGTAAATAGTGTACTCTAGTCAAGGCTCCTCCTATATAACTATTGCTGTACACACTTGTTCTATCATATACTGTCAATATCTATACACACCATTCAACTTCCTAATATTGAGTCCCCCCATTTTTTCCCCTCAGAACAGCCTCAATTCGTCAGGGCATGGACTCTACAAGGTGTCGAAAGCATTCCATAGGGATGCTGGCCCATGTTGACTCAATGCTTCCCAGAGTTGTGTCGAGTTGGCTGGATGTCCTTTGGGTGGTGGACCATTCTTGATACACATGGGAAACTGTTGATCGTGAAAAACCCAGCAGTGTTGCAGTTCTTGACACAAACCGGTGCACCTGGCACCTGCTACCAGACCCCGTTCAAAGGCACTTACATTTTTTGTCTTGCCCATTCACCCTCTGAATGACACACACACAACCCATGTCTCAATTGTTCCAAGGCTTAAAAAACATTATTTAACCTGTATTCTCCCTTTCATCTACACTGATTATATATATATATTGCAGACTCTGACATTGCTCGTTCTGTCATAATGTCTTAATTTCTTGTTCTTTTTTTATTTTTGGGCTATGTGTGTATTGTTATTGTATAGCTAGATATTACTGCACTGTTGGAGCTAGAAACATAAGCATTTTGCTGCAACTGTGATAACTGTGTACTGCAAAACCAATAAAAATGTATTTGATTTGCATTGAATAGCCTGTGTTCCATGATTAATTTAATTGAGAATAGCCTGTGTTCCATGTTGAATTGCGTTGAGAGCAGCCTGTGTTCCATGATGAATTGCGTTGAGAGCAGCCTGTGTTCCATGATTCATTTCATTGAGAGTAGCCTGTGTTCCAAGATTAATTATGTTGAGAGCAGCCTGTGTTCCATGATTAATTTAATTGAGAGGAGCCTGTGTTCCATGATTAATTTTATTGAGAGCAGCCTGTGTTCCATGATTAATTTAATTGAGAGGAGCCTGTGGTCCATGTTGAATTGCATTGAGAGCAGCCTGTGTTCCATGATTAATTGTATTGAGAGCAGCCTGTGTTCCATGTTTAATTTCATTGAGAGCAGCCTGTGTTCCATGATTCATTTCATTGAGAGCAGCCTGTGTTCCATGATTAATTTCATTGAGAGCAGCCTGTGTTCCATGATTCATTTCATTGAGAGTAGCCTGTGTTCCAAGATTAATTATGTTGAGAGCAGCCTGTGTTCCATGATTAATTTAATTGAGAGGAGCCTGTGGTGCATGTTGAATTGCATTGAGAGCAGCCTGTGTTCCATGATTAATTGTGTTGAGAGCAGCCTGTGTTCCATGTTCAATTTCATTGAGAGCAGCCTGTGTTCCATGATTAATTGCATTGAGAGCAGCCTGTGTTCCATGTTAAATTTCATTGAGAGCAGTCTGTGTTCCATGATTAATTGCGTTGAGAGCAGCCTGTGTTCCATGATTAATTTCATTGAGAGCAGCCTGTGTTCCATGATTAATTGCGTTGAGAGCAGCCTGTGTTCCATGATTAATTGCGTTGAGAGCAGCCTGTGTTCCATGATTAATTGCGTTGAGAGCAGCCTGTGCTCCACAATTATTTTAATTGAGAGCAGCCTGTGTTCCATATTGAATTTTGTTGAGAGCAGCCTGTGTTCCATGTTCAATTTCATTGAGAGTAGCTTATGTTTGTGAAATGAACTACACTCCAATCTGTCAAATCGCTGAACAGATTCTTCACCTTTGAGACTGCTTACATACTACTTAAGACAAACCTACAGGGGTTTGGTTCAGTATTGAAAATAGTCTCTACAACTCCCCAGAGACAGAACAACATTCATGTTTTCACGCAGAGGAATTCCTGAAAAAGCAAACAACAGTGCTGTCAACATATGACATTAGACATTCCGGACGGGTAGCTGAAATAATTAGCTGCTGAGTGATGATGATGATGATAACAGAGTCGCAGAGGGGGGTAGATGTTACATTGTGTTCATAGCGCCATTAACACAAGACGAGTCCAGACTGCGTTGTCGTTCAGCGGAGTGTTTTGCAGTCTACTCCTCCCTCAGACATCCATCTCCTTGAAGCAGCCACCTGTTAGCTGTCATGCTGACGGAGAAGACTGATGCAGCCCAGCAGCGGGAGAGTCCCACCTGGGTCGATCTTCAGACCTCTTTGTTTCTGCCAGCTTCTATAACAGAGCAGCCAGAAAAATAGACACATTTATGGAGTATCTCCCGGCCGTGTTGTATTCAGTGTGCTCATTAATCATTCTCTGTCTATCACACAGAAGAATCTTCAGCCAGAGCCAGTCATCGACTAGCTGGAGTGATCTGCTTCATCTCACTGCACCACAGGTTTCTCTCATTAAGATGGTGAGGAAGTGTGAAGATAGACAGAGTAGGGAGAGTCTCTGTGGATGGACCCTGCCAGGAATGTTGGGATATGAAGTTGTTGATCTGAATAATGGATGTAGTTGTAATGTTCCACTAATCAGGGCACGTTTATATCCCAATGGAAGCTCTTTGCTCTCTGAGTCAAATCGCTCCCATTCTCGTACCGAATTAACCAAAACCAGAAAACTGTTACTCACAGACAGGCCTCATTCAAATTCCCTCCTCGAATTCCCCACGAGAGGGAGAGAAGCAAACCTTAATGCATTTTACTGTAAAGCCTTTTTTATCAGTTTAGAGCAGCCGCTGCAAAGCTCTCCCCAACTTTATGATATGGATGTGTCAATCTAATCATTGATTTGTGGCTAGGTAATCCATCCCACGCAGAGATTGGTGGGTCTGTGCAGCACATGCTCTGGGCTGATGCCCATGAACAAGATGGCTGTGTTAATCCGTATAGGATAGAAGTCTCGTAAATGGAATCAAGCACAGGAAGTCTTAAGTCCTCTGTAAAATGACTTTACATTGTTTTAATAGCAGGCTAAACAGCAATTCTGAAAGAAAGACCTTACTTTAAACCCTGCTTTGTATCACTGCATGACCTCTGACTACATGACCACTGACGACATGACTTCTGATGACATGACCTCTGACTACATGACCTCTGACTACATGACCTCTGATGAAATGACCTCTGATGACATGACCTCTGACTACATGACCTCTGATGACATGACCTCTGACTACATGACCTCTGACTACATGACCTCTGACAACATTACCTCCGCCTGCCTTCTTCTTTTACCCATTGTCCTAGAGTGGAACCTTGGTGCCCGAGTGAAAGACTCAAGACTGGAAAGGGAGGGTGGGGGGAGGTAGGTAACTCAACCCAGCTGCAGTGGAGCTGTCACTAAGGACAGGGTAAACCGAGGTGGGCAAAGGATCATGGGTCATCAACTATGGAGGCCTGGGAAAAAATTGTCCAGATGTCAAACACATCACAGATGCTTGAATTACTTTCTACTGGTAACCGAATTCGGATCAACTCTTCATCACTCCCAGTCGGGTTCTGAGCCAATCAAGAAATCACCGCCATAGCCTAGTTGTTAGGGCATAAAGCTGGCCAATGGGAGAACAGCTGACTGCTTGTCTGACCACTTTAAACACCCAACAAACATTAGCAGTCATTAGTCAGCAAACCATGGCTTCCCCATGTAATCCTGGAGATCCGTCAAACCATTGCTTCAAACCATGGCTTCCCCATGTCATCCTGGAGATCTGGAGTCAAACCATGGCTTCCCCCTGACATCCTGGAGACCCGGAGTCAAACCATGGCTTCCCCCTGACATCCTGGAGACCCGGAGTCAAACCATGGCTTCCCCCTGACATCCTGGAGACCCGGAGTCAAACCATGGCTTCCCCCTGACATCCTGGAGACCCGGAGTCAAACCATGGCTTCCCCATGTCATCCTGGAGATCCGGAGTCAAACCATGGCTTCCCCCTGACATCCTGGAGACCCGGAGTCAAACCATGGCTTCCCCCTGACATCCTGGAGATCCGGAGTCAAACCATGGCTTCCCCCTGACATCCTGGAGATCCGGAGTCAAACCATGGCTTCCCCATGTCATCCTGGAGATCCGGAGTCAAACCATGGCTTCCCCCTGACATCCTGGAGACCCGGAGTCAAACCATGGCTTCCCCATGTCATCCTGGAGATCCGGAGTCAAACCATGGCTTCCCCCTGACATCCTGGAGACCCGGAGTCAAACCATGGCTTCCCCCTGACATCCTGGAGATCCGGAGTCAAACCATGGCTTCCCCCTGACATCCTGGAGACCCGGAGTCAAACCATGGCTTCCCCCTGACATCCTGGAGATCCGGAGTCAAACCATGGCTTCCCCCTGACATCCTGGAGATCCGGAGTCAAACCATGGCTTCCCCCTGACATCCTGGAGATCCAGAGTCAAACCATGGCTTCCCCCTGACATCCTGGAGACCCGGAGTCAAACCATGGCTTCCCCCTGACATCCTGGAGACCCGGAGTCAAACCATGGCTTCCCCCTGACATCCTGGAGACCCGGAGTCAAACCATGGCTTCCCCATGTCATCCTGGAGATCTGGAGTCAAACCATAGCTTCCCCATGTCATCCTGGAGATCCAGAGTCAAGTCTATGGGGTTATATAAGTGCCTTCCAAATGTCCCTTTTTTTACAGCTCCTGCGTTTCATTATGGGCCCCATAGCTTACATACAACAGGCCCTCACTGTGGAATGCACTCCCTCCACCCCTTCCACCCCACACACCCCCAACCACAGCCTTTGTCAAAAGTGACATGTTATGTAATGGAGACAGTTGTATCGGGTGGCAATGTTATTAGGCATCATGGACGTGTTCGTACGAGTGTGTGTTGTTATTGGACGGAGAGAGAGCTGAGTAGGGTCATGGCCATTGCGTAGCACCTCATCAGTCAGCCCCCGGTCCAGAGGAGGGTTTGTTTAAATGTGGCTCTGCACCCTGTCTTGAGTTACACACCCAGATGATTGGCGGGACATCGAGAGACAGGCCCCACTCCGCTGCTCGGAGCAGTCCTCGATTTCGCAAAGGCAAAGTCACTTCACATGACAGCCAATAAGGTTTCCTTTGAAAACAGGGAGGAAGAGAAAAACCTAGGCTGGTTCTCATATGAAGGCAATGCATTGTTTGAGTTCTCTGCACAAGGTCAGAGAGATGTGGTCTGGCCTGATTCCCTCAGCCGAGTGCTGTTCTACCTCACTCCATATGGCCACCGGGGCCAGTCAACTGTATGCTTTGCCTTGAAGGCAATTGGACATTAGGGCTAAACCGACTCGTAAAAAAACTGCTGGCACAATATGCTGGCACTGCTCAGCTTTTTAGCATTCAGGGAATGTTACTCATATGATTTTTGTTTGGGATCACACTGTTTATGTGTTGTTCTGTTTGTGTTGTTTTGTTTGTGTTGTTTGTGTTGTCCTGTTTGTGTTGTTCTGTTTATGTGTTGTTCTGTTTATGTGTTGTTTTGTTTGTGTTTTTCTGTTTGTGTTGTTCTGTTTGTGTTGTTCTGTTTATGTGTTGTTCTGTTTATGTGTTGTTTTGTTTGTGTTTTTCTGTTTGTGTTGTTCTGTTTATGTGTTGTTCTGTTTGTGTTGTTCTGTTTGTGTTGTTCTGTTTGTGTTGTTCTGTTTGTGTTGTTTTGTTTGTGTTGTTCTGTTTGTGTTGTTCTGTTTGTGTTGTCCTATTTGTGTTGTTCTGTTTGTGTTGTTCTGTTTGTGTTGTTCTGTTTATGTGTTGTTCTGTTTGTGTTGTTCTGTTTGTGTTGTTCTGTTTGTGTTGTTCTGTTTATGAGTTGTTCTGTTTATGTTGTTCTGTTTGTGTTGTTCTGTTTATGTGTTGTTCTGTTTATGTTGTTCTGTTTATGTGTTGTTCTGTTTATGCGTTGTTCTGTTTATGTGTTGTTCTGTTTATGTGTTGTTCTGTTTATGTGTTGTTCTGTTTGTGTTGTTCTGTTTATGTGTTGTTCTGTTTATGCGTTGTTCTGTTTATGTGTTGTTCTGTTTATGTGTTGTTCTGTTTATGAGTTGTTCTGTTTATGTGTTGTTCTGTTTGTGTTGTTCTGTTTATGTGTTGTTCTGTTTATGTGTTGTTCTGTTTATGTTTGTTCTGTTTATGTGTTGTTCTGTTTATGTGTTGTTCTGTTTATGTTGTTCTGTTTATGTGTTGTTCTGTTTATGTGTTGTTCTGTTTATGTGTTGTTCTGTTTATGTGTTGTTCTGTTTATGTGTTGTTCTGTTTGTGTTGTTCTGTTTATGTGTTGTTCTGTTTATGCCTATGTTGTTGTTCTGTTTATGTTTGTTCTGTTTATGTTTGTTCTGTTTATGTTGTTCTGTTTATGTTGTTCTGTTTACTTGTGTTGTTCTGTTTATGTGTTGTTCTGTTTATGAGTTGTTCTGTTTATGTGTTGTTCTGTTTATGTTAAGTAGCATGTTCTGTTTATGTGTTGTTCTGTTTATGTGTTGTTCTGTTTATGTGTTGTTCTGTTTATGATGGACAGTTATGTTCTGTTTAGGTATGTTGTTCTGTTTATGTGTTGTTCTGTTTATGTGTTGTTCTGTTTATGTGTTGTTCTGGCAGTTCTGTAGCTCAGTTGGTAGAGCATGGCGCTTGTTCCGCCAGGGTAGTGGGTTCGATATGTCACTGGGACCACCCATCGTAAAATGTATGCACACATGACTGTAAGTCGCTTTGGTTCCTTTGGTTCCTTCCCTAAGTCGTCTGCTAAATGGCATATATATGTTTGTGTTCCTTCTGTTTATGTTCCCTTTGTTCCTTTGGTTCCTTATTATTATTGTTCTGTTTGTGTTGTTCTGTTTGTGTTGTTCTGTTTATGTGTTGTTCTGTTTGTTCTTCTGTTTATGTGTTGTTCTGTTTATGTGTTTTCTGTTTGTGTTGTTCTGTTTGTGTTTTTCTGTTTATGTGTTGTTCTGTTTATGCCTATGATTGTTTATGACTTCTCCACCTCAGCTTTGGTTTTCCCAGTTGTACTGGTTCCTTCCCTTACTCCAATAGCAATATGTCATGCCTTCCCTATAATTCCCTCCCTTTGTAACTGTATGTCAGTTCAATGTCATGTTATGAATGGTTTTCCCTAATGCATGCTTTGGTTCTTCCCTAAAGTCAACTATGTAAAATGTATTTTAGTTCCAGTGAATCAACATCTATTTCTATGGCCTTCCCTATACACGCCCTTTGGTTCTTCCTGTGCTCGCATGTTGAAGGGTGACTTTTACGTTTCTCTTTTTCTATCACTAACATAGATAGGTTCCTTCCCATAAGTAGTTTCCTGCCCTATACAGGGACCTTCCTGCTGATAATTGTATTCAAAACTCCCTTTGGTTACCTTTGGTTCCTTCCCTATATGTCACTCCAGGTTCCTTCCCTATATATGACTTATTCCTTCCCTAAACTCCCTGGTTCCTTCCCTAGTCTAATTTGGTTCCTTCCCTAAACAGTTTTTTGAATCTAAGGTTCCTTCCCTATTCCTTCCCTATATGTCACTCCCCTTTGGTTCCTTTGGTTCCTTCCCTATAGTCAGATGGCTTTGTCCTGATGGACAGTGTTTTTGAATCCTTCCCTAAGATTCCCTTTGGTTCCCTATATATGACTCCCTTTGGTTCCTTTGGTTCCTTCCCTATATATGTCACTCCCTTTGGTTCCTTCCCTATATATGTCACTCCTTTGGTTCCTTCCCTATATATGTCTGTTTCCCTATATATGTCACTCCCTTTGGTTCCTTCCCTATATATGTCACTCCCTTTGGTTCCTTCCCTATATATGTCACTCCCTTTGGTTCCTTTGGTTCCTTCCCTATATGTCACTCCCTTTGGTTCCTTTGGTTCCTTCCCTATATATGTCACTCCCTTTGGTTCCTTCCCTATATATGTCACTCCCTTTGGTTCCTTCCCTATATATGTCCTCCCTTTGGTTCCTTTTGGTTCCCCTATATATGTCACTCCCTTTGGTTCCTTCCCTATATATGTCACTCCCTTTGGTTCCTTCCCTATATATGTCACTCCCTTTGGTTCCTTCCCTATATATGTCACTCCCTTTGGTTCCTTCCCTATATATGTCCCTCCCTTTGGTTCCTTCCCTATATATGTCACTCCCTTTGGTTCCTTCCCTATATATGTCACTCCCTTTGGTTCCTTCCCTATATATGTCACTCCCTTTGGTTCCTTCCCTATATATGTCACTCCCTTTGGTTCCTTCCCTATATATGTCCTCCTTTGGTTCCTTTGGTTCCCCCTATATATGTCACTCCCTTTGGTTCCTTCCCTATATATGTCACTCCCTTTGGTTCCTTCCCTATATATGTCACTCCCTTTGGTTCCTTCCCTATTGTCCCTCCCTTTGTTCCTTTGGTTCCTTCCCTATATATGTCACTCCCTTTGGTTCCTTCCCCCTATATATGTCACTCCCTTTGGTTCCTTCCCTATATATGTCACTCCCTCCCTTTGGTTCCTTTTGGTTCCTTCCCTATATATGTCACTCCCTTTGGTTCCTTCCCTATATATGTCACTCCCTTTGGTTCCTTCCCTATATATGTCACTCCCTTTGGCTCCTTCCCTATATAAGTCACTCCCTTTGGTTCCTTTGGTTCCTTCCCTATATATGTCCCTCCCTTTGGTTCCTTCCCTATATATGTCACTCCCTTTGGTTCCTTCCCTATATAAGTCACTCCCTTTGGTTCCTTCCCTATATATGTCCCTCCCTTTGGTTCCTTCCCTATATATGTCACTCCCTTTGGTTCCTTCCCTATATAAGTCACTCCCTTTGGTTCCTTCCCTATATATGTCACTATATGTCACTCCCTTTGGTTCCTTCCCTATATATGTCACTCCCTTTGGTTCCTTCCCTATATATGTCCTCCCCTTTGGTTCCTTTGGTTCCTTCCCTATATATAATAATACTCCCTTTGGTTCCTTCCCTATATATGTCACTCCCTTTGGTTCCTTCCCTATATATGTCACTCCCTTTGGTTCCTTCCCTATATATGTCACTCCCTTTGGTTCCTTCCCTATATATGTCCTCCCTTTGGTTCCTTTGGTTCCTTTGGTTCCTTCCCTATATATGTCACTTCCTTTGGTTCCTTCCCTATATGGTCCTCCCTTCCCTATATATGTTCCTTTGGTTCCTTCCCTATATATGTCACTCCCTTTGGTTCCTTTGGTTCCTTCCCTATATATGTCACTCCCTTTGGTTCCTTCCCTATATATGTCACTCCCTTTGGTTCCTTCCCTATATATGTCACTCCCTTTGGTTCCTTCCCTATATATGTCACTCCCTTTGGTTCCTTCCCTATATATGTCACTCCCTTTGGTTCCTTCCCTATATATGTCACTCCCTTTGGTTCCTTCCCTATATATGTCACTCCCTTTGGTTCCTTCCCTATATATGTCACTCCCTTTGGTTCCTTTGGTTCCTTCCCTATATATGTCCCTCCCTTTGGTTCCTTCCCTATATATGTCACTCCCTTTGGTTCCTTCCCTATATGTCACTCCCTTTGGTTCCTTCCCTATATATGTCACTCCCTTTGGTTCCTTCCCTATATATGTCACTCCCTTTGGTTCCTTCCCTATATATGTCCCTCCCTTTGGTTCCTTTGGTTCCTTCCCTATATATGTCACTCCCTTTGGTTCCTTCCCTATATATGTCACTCCCTTTGGTTCCTTCCCTATATATGTCACTCCCTTTGGTTCCTTCCTCCCTTTGGTTCCTTCCCTATATATGTCCCTCCCTTTGGTTCCTTCCCTATATATGTCACTCCCTTTGGTTCCTTCCCTATATCCTTTGGTTCCTTCCCTATATATGTCCCTCCCTTTGGTTCCTTTGGTTCCTTCCCTATATGTCACTCCCTTTGGTTCTTTCCCCAGTCATCATTGTTTCTGTTTCTGTTTCATGTCTGTATGCTGTTTGTGTTGTTTTGTATTATGTTTTTATTTATTTATTACATGTTTCACTCCCTGAACTTGCTTCCCGACTCCCAGCCACACGTTACAGCTTCATTAGATTGTAAAATTGAAAATTGGTCAGAAACAAGAAAGAGCATAATTTCACTCTTACTTTTGACTGTTGACTCTCCCACATAATATTCACTGGACCTGCCATGGTAAAGGTAAAGTCTCACAATGTATAATTAATCTGATTGTTCACAGTATTGAATCAGTACTAAAGTCACTCCTTGAACACGCCAAACACACATGGTGACCGGCCGCTAGTGTACAATCTTCATTCACACGCTGACAGGGTATTACACTGGTTTCGCACAGCCCAATCCATCATGGTTTTCTCTAGTGGGCTGCAGTACATCGCCCTATCTGGGGGAGCAGACAGTTCTGCACTGTCTACAAGATGAACAGCTAGCTACACAGCCAGCTCAGTCTAAGCTACCTAGAGGGGTATACTACAAAGCAAGATCCGGGACTTAGCCAGTTAACTTACCTAAATATTCTGAAATAACGCATGGTCTGATTGACCCAACAATCAAAAGTACAGTAAATATCTTAGTTTAGCATTCCTAATGAACAAGAAAATCTCTAGTTATTTCAGTTTGTTTATCAAAGTTAGCAGGCTAACTCATTGAGCCTGCTTTGTAGTATACCCCTCAGCTCTGTCTCACTCATAGAAATATAATCTACAGACTGGACATTCCCTTTGAAGTCTACGTTCTGTGATGGGTGGACCGGCGGCCATATTGAGTTAGTCATTCTATTTCTATGGTCCCACTCCTTCACAGATGCATCATTCTCTGAAGTGAACTGGCATCTCTGCAGTGATGAAAGGTTGCCAGCTTGAGAAACCCACCAATCATCCAGGCATGTTCTGGCAACGTGACTGTGGTTTGTGGTTTGGAGACTGTTCAATAGAAATCTGAAGAACCGACACGTGGCTTGACATTTTCTTCCTGCATTCACTTTACAGTAGAGGCAGATTATAGTAGCGTATAATTGTCCTTTTGAGAGTTTATGACATAAAGGTTCTATCTGCTTTTTAGTCTAAGTGTAGTTATTGACATTAAGCCTTGTTATGTTCAATGTTCTCTCCCTATATAGTACTCTAAATGACCTCATTCGTGTTGTTAAGTTCAAAAGAATACAATATAAAAATAGCTGATACCATTCCAACCAATGACAGTTCGACACATTAAAGCCAATTACCTCAGAATCATCTTTTTGCAGATTGAACCTTATATTCCTAAACTCTCACTTTGTCAATTCTATGTTTTCTGTGCTCTTCTAGGTAATCAAACGTCATTAAACCATACAATGGGACTAAAGCCCTTAACAGTAAGTAGCCTGTGTATCAGCTCTACGTTGTTAGCCATGTTGGCTTGTTTGGTTGGAGCCATTTCCTGTTGTTTTGGCAGACCAGTGACGATAGAGCCGGCCAATTCTGAACACAAAAATCTTTTATCCCAAAGACCTCCTTCTCAATTTATCTGAATAATTGGATCAATTAGATAATCACAATCATTTAAGTTGATTATGATAATTAGTCACAATCATTTCAGTTACACCAACAGCTTTTGGATTATTGTATCTAGGTTCCCTTAGTTCTGAATGAGTTTATTAAGAAATAGCAGTGCATTTATAGTTTTTCAGATGGAGCATTATTCTAGTATGTTCTGTATCTGAATGTAGCTTCTTCCTTTTTGTTTGCGTTGGTAGGGTAAACGTGGATGTGTACGTGCATGTCTGTGTATCCTAGAGGTTATCTGTGCTAATACAGGCATGTATATTTATGCCTGTCTCTGTGTGTGTGTGTGTCCATGTAAGTATGCCTGTCTGTCTCTCTGCTATTATGTCGGTATGTGTGTGCACGTACATATGCAAGTATGTGTGTTTGTACTGTATGTTAATGTTCATTCACGTGTGAGTGTGTGTGTGTGTGTGTGTGTGTGTGTGTGCGTGTGTGTGTGTGTGTGTGCGTGTGTGTCTGTGTGTGTGCGTGTGTGCGTGTGTGTGTGTGTGTGTGCGTGCGTGCGGCGTGTGTGTGTGTGCAGGTGTGAGTGTGTGTGTGTTGCTGTGGGCCTCAGAGCTGCGAGGTGATGAATAACACATTATGGTGATTTATCCAAGGCTGTTCCCTGCAATCACTCAGGATAACTGGGCCTGTGAATCCAAGCAGGCCTTCTCTGTAATGGCTTTTCTCTACTCTCACACAGAAGGAACACAAGGGCCTCCTGGACCCAATAAATCTTACCAAAGAAGATACAAGTACCAGATGAACTGATTTCAGAGGATTTCATGACGCAGCCCTTTCATGCAGTCGAATGACCTGGTGGCCTCATGGGTGGAATGTTATTCATATTTTTCCTAATGATTTATTATTTCAAAAAAGCTGCCGAAAATCGGTTTTGTTATATTTCAGTCTTCTGTGATGTATATAAAGTGTAATATTGGAATGCAAACTCAACATGTAATACATTTCAACTGTATATCTGACACTGTTTTTTATTAAGGCCATGACCATGTCTGTGAGGTGTTTACATTTGTTTGAAAGTAGATTTGTTTAAGACTACCAAGAAGCATTCTGTGTGACCCTGATTCAGCCCACCGCAGTAAAAGGTTTAAAAGACTGAATAATACAAAGACGTGAGTGGTTAAAACATTTTCTCAGTTCTGCTGTTCCGACCTTCATCGTCAACGTAATCTCAACATGGTGTTCATCTGCTCTTTCCCTTGGGTTATTAACCATTGTGCTGCTGTCCTTGGTACAAATGTGCTTGTAAGTACTGTATTATAAAATGGGATACAAATGTAGGATCTAAATTTGATCACACTGTTGCAGGATATTTAAAACATGTAGTGTATTTGAGGTTTAAAAAGACTTCTGAGGGGGCCTCCTGGTCTAAGGCAGTGTATCGCAGTGATAGAGGCGTCACTACAGACCCGGGTTCGATCCCAGGCTGTATCACAACTGGCCATAATCGGGAGTCCCATAGGGCGGCGCACAATTGACCCAGCGTCGTCTGGGTTGGGGAGGGTTTGGCCGGGGTCTTTACTTGGCTCATTGCCCTCTAGCGACTCCTTGTGGCGAGCTGTGCGCCTGCAGGTTCACCTCGGTCATCAGGTGAACAGTGTTTCCTCCGACACATTGGTGGGGCTGGATTCCGGTTAAGTGGTTGGGTGTTAAGAAGCACGGTTTGCCGGATCACGTTTCAGAGAACACTCGACCTTCTCCTCCCGAGCCCATTGGGGAGTTCCAGCAATGAGACAAGGTTGAAATTGGGGAGACATTTTTTTGTTGAAAAAAGGCTTCTGAAGTTCCACTTTGAAATTTCAGACTTGATTTTCTCTTATGAAAAATGCATCAAACACACATTCCCTGTTGCTGCAGGATTTGTTTCCCTGATGGAATTATACATATCGACATTATAGTCACTGACATACATTTCTCCCCTGCTGCCCAAAAAATAACTGATATAAATATCATTTTCTTTGTTACCAAAGACTCTATGAGTGCACCAAATGACTGTCATGTTAATTAGCGTATGATTGAGTCGTTGAGCATAAATCCTCCTTAAATAGTGTAATTTGCCATCCTATTGGATAAGTGATTGAGGTCGGCATGGGCAACATATTTTTGATTAGCAAATGGTTGAGGGTTTTGATTGATGGCAGCTGAAATGTCAATCTTAAGTGCTGGGTGGTAGAACCAGGCTACTTGGTGTGTGTGTGTGTGTGTGTGTCCCCCCGTGATGTGTATGGGCTTGCACAGGGTATTATAAAACAATGACTGTAATGTGTTGATGACGGCAGTCACCTGTGTGTGTAATGGCTTGTGAGTGATGTATGGATATTTGATGTATATGTACTGATATAGATATGCTATACGATGACAGGAACAAAGGCTCTATTTTCCCATATCCCATATATCTTGTAGTGTAGTGCATTGAATAATGAGAAGACCATTCAGCACGATGACTGCCTTTTAGTAACTACATGTAATTACATTATGATAAGTTAGTAAGTACATGGGATTATATACTATACCACATAAGTATACTAACCTCTTTCTCAATATTAGCCTATTGCATTTTCTTGAAAAGCACAATGGCCTCTTTGTACATAGATAATTCTTCCATTGTATTTACACAGGACTAATGTCTGTCATTTTCAGTGTTTTCGGGGCCATTTTCAGTCTAAGTGTGTACTGTGTATGAACTTGTGTCCTGTGTCTTTTTGCCTTCCGTGTGGAGACCATGTTCCACATGAGGGCTTTATTCCAATGTATCAGGCTGTGTTGTGTGTATTCATGTGGTCTCTACTGATGGTCCCTCTAACAATTGTGTGGACTGAAAGGATAGACACACACCGCTGTGTCTCAGAGGGCTCCACCCCCTCTTCTCTGGCACAGTTGTCGGTAGCGTAGCTGTATGTCTTGGCAGGCCGCTTGGCATCTCCCTGGCACGTCTCTGGGCGCACAGCGAGATGCAGCCAGTGGGGGCTCTTCCGATTATTGAAGTCACCCCCCTCTGAAAAGGCTGTTCCACCTGTTCTGTAGGCCCGGGGGCTTCACCAGTGGGTCCCCATATGTCACCCAGATTCTGACCATCCACAATTGGTTCTAATCTGCTTCAATAACAATTTACTTAGCTTGTCTTAGTAATAGACTACATATCACCATATTATTCAATAGAGAAATAGGGAGACTGAGCATGTGTTTGAATGGATTATACATGGCAGTGAATGATGCAACATTGTATTCATCTTTGCAGTGACATACTGTATATGTGTGGATCCCAATAACAGATATATTGTATGGTTCTTGTAATATGATAATAATAATTATTTGGTGGATGCTTATATTTGTCCTAATTTATACATGTACACGTGTGTATTAATATCCATGTGTGAATTGGAAATGTGTTTTTTCCATATCCAAATTCCCCCTGAGACTAATTGTCTTGTCATGTTGTCATGTCATGTGTACTCAAGCTTTAAAAGTACTGAACTCTAATGGTACTCGGTGTGATATCACAATATTGATACATTCAACCCCATCATACATTTTGGAACAGCCACACATTCTTAAAAAACTTAAATATTCTCTTTCTGGTTCCCATTAAAGTCTAAACTGAATTTCAATGGTCTCTTTTATAGCGACTCATCCTTGGAACTCTCTGTGGGACTTTAATAATTTAAAACATGACGGGTATGAATTAACCATAATGAATGTGAAATATGCATATTGTTTTCATAACGCAGCTTCTCTTTTCTAGTTGTGATATGATATTCCAGTCATAGGGAGTAGTTTTGTCACGATCAGAGCCACACTAATGTTTAACAGAGAGAATAGTATTACTTTACAGACTGCAATTCATAAGGAAACTATCTCGGCATCATCTGACTTGCATTCAGCACCGGAATGTAAAGTAAATCTTCTTCATTTATGAATGCCTTAATTGGCGGGGGATCAAAAAAGGATCAAGAACTCATAGAGCCGCAGAGAAGATGAAACCAAACCCAAACAGACGACTGAGAGCGTTGAGCTATAAAATATGGAGTTGGATTGTAAGGATGGAGACAAGTAAGGGCACGAGCATTTAAAGCTGTCTGCGCTGATTTCCTCTCTGATGCAAACAGGGACCGTATTGGCTTCCCAATCTTACCAACAATGTTTCACTTTACTGAATCAGCTAACAATTGAGGTGTTCTACTGAAGAGTGTTGTTGAGTTGAACAGTACTATACTGTCCTTACCAAGGGTGAACTATACTGTCCTTACCAAGGGTGAACTATACTGTCCTTACCAAGGGTGAACTATACTGTCCTTACCAAGGGTGAACTATACTGTCCTTACCAAGGGGGAACTATACTGTCCTTACCAAGAGTGAACTATACTGTCCTTACCAAGGGTGAACTATACTGTCCTTACCAAGGGTGAACTATACTGTCCTTACCAAGAGTGCAATATACTGTCCTTACCAAGGGTGAAATATACTGTCCTTACCAAGGGGGAACTATACTGTCCTTACCAAGAGTGAACTATACTGTCCTTACCAAGGGTGAACTATGCTGTCCTTACCAAGGGTGAACTATACTGTCCTTACCAAGAGTGAACTATACTGTCCTTACCAAGAGTGAACTATACTGTCCTTACCAAGGGTGAACTATACTGTCCTTACCAAGGGTGAACTATACTGTCCTTACCAAGAGTGAAATATACTGTCCTTACCAAGGGTGAAATATACTGTTCTTACCAAGGGTGAACTATACTGTCATACCAAGGGTGAACTATACTGTCATACCAAGGGTGAACTATACTGTCCTTACCAAGGGTGAACTATACTGTCCTTACCAAGGGTGAACTATACTGTCCTTACCAAGAGTGAAATATACTGTCCTTACCAAGGGTGAAATATACTGTTCTTACCAAGGGTGAACTATACTGTCCTTACCAAGGGTGAACTATACTGTCCTTACCAAGGGTGAACTATACTGTCTTGTGACTGCCCTTCCCTGCTCTGTCTACTGGATTTTGCTGTCTACTGGATTTTTGCTTACTTCCTGCAGGAGATTGGTGGGCGGAGTAGGAGAGGTGTTATTCTGTTATTCCTTTACTCAGTGTGTGGTTTCCCAATGTTTGTTACAATCTTGAGCCAGGTTGTAACAGTCTTTACTAAGGGTTTAGTGGTAAAAGCAAGAGAAACGCTAAACATAGATGGTGTTGAGTTCCGTAAACGCTCGCTCTAATGTCACGGACCTCACACTGCTTGCTTAGTGGCTTCATTAATAAGTGCATCAACAACGTTGTTCCCACAGTGACCGTACGTACACTACCGTTCAAAAGTTTGGGATCACTTAAAAATGTCCTTGTTTTTGAAAGAAAAGCCAATTTTTTTGTCCATTTAAAATAAAATACAATTGATCAGAAATACAGTGTAGACACTGTTAATGTTGTAAATTACTATTGTAGCTGGAAATGGCTGATTTTTAATGGAATATCTACATAGGCGTACAGAGGTCCATTATCAGTAACCATCACTCCTGTGTTCCAATGGCACGTTGTGTTTGCTAATCCAAGTTTATCATTTTAATAGGCTAATTGATCATTAGAAACCCCTTTTGTAGAAACAAAGAACTTATGTAAGTCTATTCTTGTTCTGAGAAATGAAGGCTATTCCATGAGAGAAATTGCCAAGCAACTGAAGATCCCGTACAACGCTGTGTACTATTCCCTTCGAAGAACAGCGCAAACTAGCTCTAACCAGAATAGAAAGAGCAGTGGGAGGCCCCGGTGCACAACTGAGCAAGAGGACAAGTACATTAGTGTCTAGTTTTAGAAACAGACGCCTTACAAGTCCTCAACTGGCAGCTTCATTAAATAGTAACCGCAAAACACCATTCTTGTCAACAGCGAAGAGTCGACTGGGATGCTGGCCTGTTAGGCAGAGTTGCAAAGAAAAAGCCATATCTCAGACTGGCCAATAAAAATAAAGATTAAGATGGGCAAAAGAACACAGACACTCAAGGAGGAACTCAAGGCTCAAACCCAGGACCTCTGCCTTGCAAAACAAACGTGACTGCCCTCCGGAAGCCTCTTACTCGTCACACCACAGAAAAGCTAGCTATTCGGCAGCTCAAGTGGAGACACTTGAGTAGTGAGTTCACATCCCAATGTGTTACATTTACCCCTCAAACTCACTCCACAGCAACTTAGAGTTCAGCTGAGTGCAACTTCAGATCTGGGTCATGACACTGTCTGTAATGGATGTCACGCTGCTTTGCCTAGCGAGTACCACTTCCTCCCTGAATAAAAGATGCATAAACAATGTTTATGTCACATCCCTGATCTGTTTCACCTGTCTTGTGTTTGTCTCCACCCCTCACCAGGTGTCTGCCATTTCCCCCATTATCCCCTGAGTACTTATACCTGCGTTTTCTGTTGGTCTGTTGCTATCTTGTCTTGTCAAGTCTTACCAGCGTTTTTTCAGTATCTCTCGTTTCTGATTTTTAGTCCTCCCGGTTCTGACCATTCTGCCTGCCCCGACCCTGCCTGCCATTCTGTCCCTTATTGACGTTGTTTTGGATCTGCCTGCCCGCCCTGACCCCCTGACCCTGACCCTGACCCTGCCTGCCGTGCGTGCTGTACCTGTCGGACTCTGATCTGGTTACGAACCTCTGCCCGCCCTGACCCTGACCCTGCCTGCCGTGCTGTACCTGTCGGACTCTGATCTGGTTACGAACCTCTGCCTGCCCTGACCCTGACCCCTGCCGTCCTGTACCTGTCAGACTCTGATCTGGTTACGAACCTCTGCCTGCCCTGACCCTGACCCTGCCGTCCTGTACCTGTCGGACTCTGATCTGGTTACGAACCTCTGCCCGCCCTGACCCTGACCCTGCCGTCCTGTACCTGTCGGACTCTGATCTGGTTACGAACCTCTGCCCGCCCTGACCCTGACCCTGCCGTCCTGTACCTGTCGGACTCTGATCTGGTTACGAACCTCTGCCCGCCCTGACCCTGACCCTGACCCTGCCGTCCTGTACCTGTCGGACTCTGATCTGGTTACCCTCTGCCCGCCCTGACCCTGACCCTGCCGTCCTGTACCTGTCGGACTCTGATCTGGTTACGAACCTCTGCCCGCCCTGACCCTGACCCTGACCCTGCCGTCCTGTACCTGTCGGACTCTGATCTGGTTACGAACCTCTGCCCGCCCTGACCCTGACCCTGCCTGCCTGCTCCCCGTGTTATAATAAATTATCTGAGAACTGAACCATCCACCTTCTGTGTCTGCATCTGAGTCATATCTAGAGTCGTGATAGTTTATGCTCCACTACATACCTAATACTGAACATGTATACATTCATACCTCCATAGCCGACTTCTCTATTGTACAGTTAAATAAGCAGACGGTCAAGCATTTATTACAAAATAGTCCGTTGTTGTAAGTTCCTTACAGCAGCTAGGGTACGTAACAGCGTGTGGGCCTAGCACCGACCAAAAACTGATCTATGCAGCTGGTGCTGTAAATGCACTATATTTGCATAATCACACACGGATTCAAGTGTAGAGTAGTGTCACACACCAAACTCATTCATTCACAGGCCATGTGATAATGATGTGCTACTTGTTGGTGCCATGTTCCTCCCCACAATTGATATTCACTGTGGTTAGCACTCTCAGTGTCAGTCATTGAAGAATGCCTCCCATGATGCTCGGTTGGTGGGGCCTGTGGCAATGAGCTCACTGAGCTCTGCCTTCTGATTGGGCGTCGGTGGCATTCGCCTCGGTAGTCACAATGACCCAGTGAAGGAGGTGTTAGGAGGAGCAGATTCGGAGGCGCTACTTTGTTAACAAGGAGACATGTCGAGACAAGCTGCGATCAGCGGCATTCTGAGATGTGTGATCTCAAGCAGGGGCTGTCAGTGCCAGAGACAGTTGGTTCATCTGCATTTGGCTTCTTCTCTGTAACACGTGTAAAGACGAAGCTCTTACTTCAGCAGACAGTGGAATAACACTCAATACTGCTTCCTCTGTATTTAACTGTGTGTCTCACTGTCTGTAGCCTACACACTGCCAGTTGTTCAACAACGGACAAGCACAACCTGGCACGGTATTAAGACTTCTTTTTCTGTCTCCTTACACGAGGAGTAGGCCTAGTGACCCTATCTCCTTTTTGCAGGCACAACCTCACACAGACATGCCCGATGCTTCTGCTGGTGCGCATCAATTGAATGGCTATCTACTCCTTGTATATACAGGCCGTGAGGCGTTGGTCATCGAGATCTAACATGTCTAAGTTTAGGAATGAAGCTGGAGTGGATGAACACTAGACTCCATTGATTAGACTCCAGTGACATACAGATGTAGGATCTTCATTTGAGCCAGTTTGCTACAACAGGAAAATAATCCTGCAGCAACAGGAAATGTGAATGATGTGGATTATAATGAATAGACATTTTTTTGTAGAGGTAGATCAATTTTTCGTTAGGGCAAATCAAGACTGACATTTTAAATGGAAATTGCAAACTTTAGAAGCCTTATTAAACCTCAAATACATTACAAATTTGCATTTTCTGCTGTGCAGGAATGTTCTCAGCAACAGAAGTGATCAAATTAAGATCCTACATCTGTACATTGCAATTAGATGTGGTGGGAGGAGCGCGTCACAATGCCTAAATCTGCAGATCTGTTGACCTCTGTCTCCGTGTCATCACAATACATCACCCACTGAAACCACAGGCATCCTTAGTACGACCTTTAGTGATGCTAACATTACAATCATGGGCTGGTAGCACACAACCAGAAGGTCATAGTTCATTCACACTTTCACTCACACTGCATTTAAATGTGCAGGCTCAGCCACATAATTTCCATGAGCAAACATGGCATGGGCAGTCTGGGCGAATTAGAATTCTGTTGGCTGTTGTCTGATACTCTGTTGATGATCGTGATGATGTCCTCTTGTACCTTTAACAGATATTTAATCCCCACAGATATTAATGAAAATAGAGGCTCTATAGTCCCAACCACAGTAGTCATTATGACCTTATGACATTTTCTCTGACTGAATGAATAAATGAATGAATAGCATTTTATTTTTCGTGTCAAATCACCCGTTGGCGGTATCCCTTATGGGATTAATTAACACATTAACAAACATACAATAATTCACTGGGATAATTCAGTGATACAGTGAATTATAAGTGAAACAATCTGTCTGAAAACAATTGTTGGAAAAGTACTTGTGTCATGCACAAAGTAGATGTCCCTAGCAAACTTGCCAAAACTATAGTTTTGTTAACAAGAGATTTGTGGTATATCTCCTCGTGGTTGAAAAATGAATTTAATGACATAACTGTATGTAAACATCCGACTTCAACTGTATATATTTAATTAGTCACACTTTTTTTTTTATTATTCCAGGCTTTATCTAAAAATTCCTCAAATGGAAATACACAAAGGACAACAAAAAAGTCAGTTTCTCCTCATGGCTCAGCCACATAATTCCAGAATTATTTCTCCTCATAGCTCATAATTCAGGAGTATTTCTCCTCATGGCTCAGCCACATAATTCCAGGGGCTCAGCCACATTTCTATTTCTCCTCATGGCTCAGCCACATAATTCCAGGGTATTTCTCCTCATGGCTCAGCCACATAATTCCAGGGTATTTCTCCTCATGGCTCAGCCACATAATTCCAGGGTATTTCTCCTCATGGCTCAGCCACATAATTCCAGGGTATTTCTCCTCATGGCTCAGCCACATAATTCCAGGTATTTCTCCTCATGGCTCAGCCACATAATTCCAGGGTATTTCTCCTCATGGCTCAGCCACATAATTCAGGGTATTTCTCCTCATGGCTCAGCCACATAATTCTCTCTCATGGCTCAGCCACATAATTCCAGGAGTATTTCTCATGGCTCAGCCACATAATTCAGGCTCTCATGGCCAGCAAATAATTCCAGGGTATTTCTCCTCATGGCTCAGCCACATAATTCCAGGGTATTTCTCCTCATGGCTCAGCCACATCTCTTCTCATGGCTCAGCCACATAATTCCAGGGTATATCTTCTCATGGCTCAGCCACATAATTCCAGGTATTTCTCCTCATGGCTCCAGCCACATAATTTCTCCTCATGGCTCAGCCAAATAATTCCAGGGTAATTTCTCCTCATGGCTCAGCCACATAATTCCAGGGTATTTCTCCTCATGGCTCAGCCACATAATTCAGGGTATTTCTTCTCATGGCTCAGCCACATAATTCCAGGGTATTTCTTCTCATGGCTCAGCCACATAATTCAGGGTATTTCTCCTCATGGCTCAGCCACATAATTCCAGGGTATATCTCCTCATGGCTCAGCCATTCATAATTATAATTCTCCTCATGGCTCAGCCACATAATTTTCAGGGTATTTCTCCTCATGGCTCAGCCACATAATTCCAGGGTATTTCTCCTCATGGCTCAGCCACATAATTCAGGGTATTTCTCCTCATGGCTCCAGCCACATAATTCCAGGGTATTTCTCCTCATGGCTCAGCCACATAATTCCAGGGTGTTTATTTCTCCTCATGGCTCAGGAGTATTTCTCACACATAATTCCAAGGTATTTCTCCTCATGGCTCAGCCACATAATTCCAGAGTATTTCTCCTCATGGCTCAACCACATAATTCAGAATATTTCTCCTCATGAAAATAGCCCACATAATTCAGGAGTATTTCTCCTCATGGCTCAACCACATAATTCCAGGGTATTTCTCCTCATGGCTCAGCCACATAATTCCAGGGTATTTCTCCTCATGGCTCAGCCACGTAATTCCAGGGTATTTCTCATGGCTCAGCCACATAATTCCAGGAGTATTTCTCCTCATGGCTCAGCCACATAATTCACATAATTGGGGTATTTCTCACTCTTGTAAGCTATTATAATTCCAGGGTATATCTCCTCATGGCTCAGCCACATAATTCCAGGAGTATTTCTCCTCATGGCTCAGCCACATAATTCCAGGGTATTTCTCCTCATGGCTCAGCCACATAATTCCAGGGTATTTCTCCTCATGGCTCAGCCACATAATTCCA
>NW_026287792.1:0-1367 GCF_023373465.1 Oncorhynchus keta | reverse complement strand
CGGCTATATTACATGGATTTATTGAGAAGGTGTCGGCTATATTACATGGATTTATTGAGAAGGTGTCGGCTATATTACATGGATTTATTGAGAAGGTGTCGGCTATATTACATGGATTTATTGAGAAGGTGTCGGCTATATTACATGGATTTATTGAGAAGGTGTCGGCTATATTACATGGATTTATTGAGAAGGTGTAGGCTATATTACATGGATTTATTGAGAAGGTGTCGGCTATATTACATGGATTTATTGAGAAGGTGTCGGCTATATTACATGGATTTATTGAGAAGGTGTCGGCTATATTACATGGATTTATTGAGAAGGTGTCGGCTATATTACATGGATTTATTGAGAAGGTGTCGGCTATATTACATGGATTTATTGAGAAGGTGTAGGCTATATTACATGGATTTATTGAGAAGGTGTCGGCTATATTACATGGATTTATTGAGAAGGTGTCGGCTATATTACATGGATTTATTGAGAAGGTGTCGGCTATATTACATGGATTTATTGAGAAGGTGTCGGCTATATTACATGGATTTATTGAGAAGGTGTCGGCTATATTACATGGATTTATTGAGAAGGTGTCGGCTATATTACATGGATTTATTGAGAAGGTGTCGGCTATATTACATGGTTATTGAGAAGGTGTATTTATATTACATGGATTTATTGAGAAGGTGTCGGCTATATTACATGGATTTATTGAGAAGGTGCTCGGCTATATTACATGGATTTATTGAGAAGGGTGTCGTGGCTATATACATGATTTATTGAGAAGGTGTCGGCTATATTACATGGATTTATTGAGAAGGTGTCGGCTATATATTACACTTTGATTTATTGAGAAGGTGTAGGCTATATTACATGGATTTATTGAGAAGGTGTCGGCTATATTACATGGATTTATTGAGAAGGTGTTTGCATTACATGGATTTATTGAGAATGTGTCATATATTACATGGATTTATTGAGAAGGTGTAGGCTATATTACATGGATTTATTGAGAAGGTGCTCTATTATATTACATGGATTTATTGAGAAGGTGTCGTGGCTATATTACATGGATTTATTGAGAAGGTGTCTGCTATATTACATGGATTTATTGTGATGGTGTAGGCTATATTACATGGATTTATTGAGAAGGTGTCGGCTATATTACATGGATTTATTGTGATGGTGTAGGCTATATTACATGGATTTATTAGACTTTTTAAAATGTAGATGTTCCAAAGGTCTGCATTAGTGGCTTGTAGGCTGTGTGGAAGCTAGAAGATGCTAAATGTGTTAATGTTAATTAACGGTCAATTACCGTGAGACCGGCAGTTATTTGCTTGACAATCAGCAGCTGACAAAACTCT
>NW_026287791.1:0-7355 GCF_023373465.1 Oncorhynchus keta | reverse complement strand
AGACAAAACAAAACAAGATGGGAAATATTATTGACATTACTTTGCACTTTTCACTGGCTGTCCCTCACGTTTACTTCGGCGCCGACTGAGATGGCCGCCTCGCTCGCGTTCTAGGAAACTATGCAGTTTTTTGTTTTTTTACGTGTTATTTCTTACATTAGTACCCCAGGTCATCTTAGGTTTCATTACATACAGTCGAGAAGAACTACTGAATATAAGATCAGCGTCAACTCACCATCAGTACGACCAAGAATATGTTTTCCGCGACGCGGATCCTGTGTTCTGCCTTACAAACAGGACAACGGAATGGATCGCTTGCAGCGACCCAAGGAAACGACTACGAAAAAGAGGGAAACGCGGCGGTGTTCTGGTCAGACTCGAAAAGGGCACATCGCGCACCACTTCCCAGTATTCTTCTTGCCAATGTCCAGTCTCTCGACAACAAGGTTGATGAAATCCGAGCAAGGGTGGCATTCCAGAGGGACATCAGAGACTGTAACGTTCTTTGCTTTACGGAAACATGGCTTACTGGGAAGACGCTATCCAGGGCGGTGCAGCCAACGGGTTTCTCCACGCATCGCGCGGACAGAAACAAACATCTCTCTGGTAAGAAGAGTGGCGGGGGCGTATGCCTCATGACTAACGGGACATGGTGTGATGAAGGAAACATACAGGAACTCAAATCCTTCTGTTCACCTGATTTAGAATTCCTCACAATCAAATGTAGACCGCATTATCTTCCAAGAGAATTCTCTTCGATTATAATCACAGCCGTATATATCCCCCCAAGCAGACACATCGATGGCTCTGAACGAACTTTATTTAACTCTTTGCAAACTGGAAAACATTTATCCGGAGGCTGCATTCATTGTAGCTGGGGATTTTAACAAAGCCAATCTGAAAACAAGACTCCTAAATTTTATCAGCATATCGATTGCGCAACCAGGGGTGGTAAAACCTTGGATCATTGTTACTCTAACTTCCGCGACGCATATAAGGCCCTGCCCCGCCCCTTTCGGAAAAGCTGACCACGACTCCATTTTGCTGATCCCTGCCTACAGGCAGAAATTAAAACAAGAGGCTCCCACGCTGAGGTCTGTCCAACGCTGGTCAGACCAAGCTGACTCTACACTCCAAGACTGCTTCCATCACGTGGACTGGGACATGTTTCGTATTGCGTCAGATGGGAATATTGACGAATACGCTGATTCGGTGTGCGAGTTCATTAGAACGTGCGTCGAAGATGTCGTTCCCATAGCAACGATAAAAACATTCCCTAACCAGAAACCGTGGATTGATGGCAGCATTCGCGTGAAACTGAAAGCGCGAACCACTGCTTTTAATCAGGGCAAGGTGTCTGGCAACATGACTGAATACAAACAGTGCAGCTATTCCCTCCGCAAGGCTATTAAACAAGCTAAGCGTCAGTACAGAGACAAAGTGGAATCTCAATTCAACGGCTCAGACACAAGAGGCATGTGGCAGGGTCTACAGTCAATCACGGACTACAAGATGAAATCCAGCCCAGTCACGGACCAGGATGTCTTGCTCCCAGGCAGACTAAATAACTTTTTGCCCGCTTTGAGGACAATACAGTGCCACTGACACGGCCTGCAACGGAAACATGCGGTCTCTCCTTCACTGCAGACGAGGTGAGTAAGACATTTAAACGTGTTAACCCTCGCAAGGCTGCAGGCCCAGACGGCATCCCCAGCCGCGCCCTCAGAGCATGCGCAGACCAGCTGGCCGGTGTGTTTACGGACATATTCAATCAATCCCTATACCAGTCTGCTGTTCCCACATGCTTCAAGAGGGCCACCATTGTTCCTGTTCCCAAGAAAGCTAAGGTAACTGAGCTAAACGACTACCGTCCCGTAGCACTCACTTCCGTCATCATGAAGTGCTTTGAGAGACTAGTCAAGGACCATATCACCTCCACCCTACCTGACACCCTAGACCCACTCCAATTTGCTTACCGCCCAAATAGGTCCACAGACGATGCAATCTCAACCACACTGCACACTGCCCTAACCCACCTGGACAAGAGGAATACCTATGTGAGAATGCTGTTCATCGACTACAGCTCGGCATTCAACACCATAGTACCCTCCAAGCTCGTCATCAAGCTCGAGACCCTGGGTCTCGACCCCGCCCTGTGCAACTGGGTACTGGACTTCCTGACGGGCCGCCCCAGGTGGTGAGGGTAGGCAACAACATCTCCTCCCCGCTGATCCTCAACACGGGGGCCCCACAAGGGTGCGTTCTGAGCCCTCTCCTGTACTCCCTGTTCACCCACGACTGCGTGGCCACGCACGCCTCCAACTCAATCATCAAGTTTGCGGACGACACAACAGTGGTAGGCTTGATTACCAACAACGACGAGACGGCCTACAGGGAGGAGGTAAGGGCCCTCGGAGTGTGGTGTCAGGAAAATAACCTCACACTCAACGTCAACAAAACTAAGGAGATGATTGTGGACTTCAGGAAACAGCAGAGGGGAACACCCCCTATCCACATCGATGGAACAGTAGTGGAGAGGGTAGCTAGTTTTAAGTTCCTCGGCATACACATCACAGACAAACTGAATTGGTCCACTCACACTGACAGCGTCGTGAAGAAGGCGCAGCAGCGCCTATTCAACCTCAGGAGGCTGAAGAAATTCGGCTTGTCACCAAAAGCACTCACAAACTTCTACAGATGCACAATCGAGAGCATCCTGGCGGGCTGTATCACCGCCTGGTACGGCAACTGCTCCGCCCTCAACCGTAAGGCTCTCCAGAGGGTAGTGAGGTCTGCACAACGCATCACCGGGGCAAACTACCTGCCCTCCAGGACACCTACACCACCCGTTGTTACAGGAAGGCCATAAAGATCATCAAGGACATCAACCACCCGAACCACTGCCTGTTCACCCCGCTATCATCCAGAAGGCGAGGTCAGTACAGGTGCATCAAAGCTGGGACCGAGAGACTGAAAAACAGCTTCTATCTCAAGGCCATCAGACTGTTAAACAGCCACCACTAACAGTGAGTGGCTGCTGCCAACACACTGTCATTGACACTGACCCAACTCCAGCCATTTTAATAATGGGAATTGATGGGAATTATGTAAATATATCACTAGCCACTTTAAACAATGCTACCTTATATAATGTTACTTACCCTACATTATTCATCTCATATGCATATGTATATACTGTACTCTACATCATCGACTGCATCTTTATGTAACACATGTATCACTAGCCACTTTAACTATGCCACTTTGTTTACTTTGTCTACACACTCATCTCATATGTATATACTGTACTCGATACCATCTACTGTATGCTGCTCTGTACCATCACTCATTCATATATCCTTATGTACATATTCCTTATCCCCTTACACTGTGTATAAGACAGTAGTTTTGGAATTGTTAGTTAGATTACTTGTTGGTTATCACTGCATTGTCGGAACTAGAAGCACAAGCATTTCGCTACACTCGCATTTAACATCTGCTAACCATGTGTATGTGACAAATACAATTCGATTTGATTTGATTTGATTTGAAGGTTGTGGCAGGAGGACACATATTTTGCTGCCAAAAACGGCGCATTTTGGCTTTTCACCCAATAAATATAAGATTTTAGATTAATCTTTTATAGTTTAGAATTCTTTGTATTGAATTATAATATTGTGAAATAAATATTCTCTTATGTCTGAGTATTTGTCACAGTGTAGTAGGAAATGCAGCTCTGTTTCTACCTCTCCCCTGGAGCAGAGTGAGCACAACCTGTCCTCTCTGGGCAGCCAGGTTGCCTGTGACGACCGGTCTCTGTTTGTATTTGTATTTTTGTATTTATTAGTGATCCCCATTAGTTCCTGCCAAAGCAGCAGCTACTCTTCCTGAGGTTTATTAGTGATCCCCATTAGTTCCTGCCAAAGCAGCAGCTACTCTTCCTGAGGTTTATTAGTGATCCCCATTAGTTCCTGCCAAAGCAGCAGCTACTCTTCCTGAGGTTTATTAGTGATCCCCATTAGTTCCTGCCAAAGCAGCAGCTACTCTTCCTGAGGTTTATTAGTGATCCCCATTAGTTCCTGCCAAAGCAGCAGCTACTCTTCCTGAGGTTTATTAGTGATCCCCATTAGTTCCTGCCAAAGCAGCAGCTACTCTTCCTGGGGTTTATTATGGATCCCCATTAGTTCCTGCCAAGGCAGCAGCTACTCTTCCTGGGGTTTATTAGGGATCCCCATTAGTTCCTGCCAAAGCAGCAGCTACTCTTCCTGAGGTTTATTAGGGATCCCCATTAGTTCCTGCCAGAGCAGCAGCTACTCTTCCTGGGGTTTATTAGTGATCCCCATTAGTTCCTGCCAAAGCAGCAGCTACTCTTCCTGATGTTTATTAGTGATCTCCATTAGTTCCTGCCAAAGCAGCAGCTACTCTTCCTGGGGTTTATTAGTGATCTCCATTAGTTCCTGCCAAAGCAGCAGCTACTCTTCCTGGGGTTTATTAGTGATCCCCATTAGTTCCTGCCAAAGCAGCAGCTACTCTTCCTGAGGTTTATTAGTGATCCCCATTAGTTCCTGCCAGAGCAGCAGCTACTCTTCCTGGGGTTTATTAGTGATCCCCATTAGTTCCTGCCAAAGCAGCAGCTACTCTTCCTGGGGTTTATTCGTGATCCCCATTAGTTCCTGCCAAGGCAGAAGCTACTCTTCCTGTGGTCCAGCAACATTAAAGCAGTTTATACAATTTCAAAACATGACAGTACATTCACAGATTTCACAACACACCAAGTTCTCTCAGGCCCTACTCCACCACTAGCACATATCTACAGTACTAAATCCATGTATATGTATAGTGCGTATGTTATCGTGTGTGTGTGTGTGTGTGTGTGTGTGTGTGTGTGTGTGTGTGTGTGTGTGTGTGTGTGTGTGTGTGTGTGTGTGTGTGTGTGTGTGTGTGTGTGTGTGTGTGTGTGTGTGCCAATGTTTGTGTGGCTTCACAGTCCCCGCTGTTCCATAAGGTGTTTTTTAAATCTAATTTTACTGCTGCATCATTTACTTGATGTGGAATAGAGTTCCATGTAATCATGGCTCTGTGTAGTACTGTGTGCCTCCCGTAGTCTGTTCTGGACTTGGGGACTGTGAAGAGACCTTTGTGGCATGTCTTGTGGGGTATGCATGTGTGTCCGAGCTGTGTGCCAGTAGTTTAGACAGACAGTTCGGTGCATTCAACATGTCAATACCTCTCATAAATAAAAGTAGTGATGAAGTCAATCTCTCCTCTACTTTCAGCCAGGAGAGACTGATATGCATATTATTAATATTAGATCTCGGTGTACATCCAAGGGCCAGCCGTGCTGCCCTGTTCTGAGCCAATTGCAATTTTCCTAAGTCCCTTTTGTGGCACCTGACCACACGACTGAACAGTGGTCAAGGTGCGACAAAACTAGGGCCTGTAGGACCTGCCTGGTTGATAGTGTTGTTAAGAAGGTAGAAACTAGGGCCTGTAGGACCTGCCTGGTTGATAGTGTTGTTAAGAAGGTAGAAACTAGGGCCTGTAGGACCTGCCTGGTTGATAGTGTTGTTGTTAAGAAGGTAGAAACTAGGGCCTGTAGGACCTGCCTGGTTGATAGTGTTGTTAAGAAGGCAGAAACTAGGGCCTGTAGGACCTGCCTGGTTGATAGTGTTGTTAAGAAGGCAGAAACTAGGGCCTGTAGGACCTGCCTGGTTGATAGTGTTGTTAAGAAGGCAGAAACTAGGGCCTGTAGGACCTGCCTGGTTGATAGTGTTGTTAAGAAGGCAGAAACTAGGGCCTGTAGGACCTGCCTGGTTGATAGTGTTGTTAAGAAGGTAGAAACTAGGGCCTGTAGGACCTGCCTGGTTGATAGTGTTGTTAAGAAGGTAGAAACTAGGGCCTGTAGGACCTGCCTGGTTGATAGTGTTGTTAAGAAGGTAGAAACTAGGGCCTGTAGGACCTGCCTGGTTGGTTGATAGTGTTGTTAAGAAGGCAGAAACTAGGGCCTGTAGGACCTGCCTGGTTGATAGTGTTGTTAAGAAGGTAGAAACTAGGGCCTGTAGGACCTGCCTGGTTGATAGTGTTGTTAAGAAGGTAGAAACTAGGGCCTGTAGGACCTGCCTGGTTGATAGTGTTGTTAAGAAGGTAGAAACTAGGGCCTGTAGGACCTGCCTGGTTGATAGTGTTGTTAAGAAGGCAGAAACTAGGGCCTGTAGGACCTGCCTGGTTGATAGTGTTGTTAAGAAGGTAGAAACTAGGGCCTGTAGGACCTGCCTGGTTGATAGTGTTGTTAAGAAGGTAGAAACTAGGGCCTGTAGGACCTGCCTGGTTGATAGTGTTGTTAAGAAGGTAGAAACTAGGGCCTGTAGGACCTGCCTGGTTGATAGTGTTGTTAAGAAGGCAGAAACTAGGGCCTGTAGGACCTGCCTGGTTGATAGTGTTGTTAAGAAGGTAGAAACTAGGGCCTGTAGGACCTGCCTGGTTGATAGTGTTGTTAAGAAGGCAGAAACTAGGGCCTGTAGGACCTGCCTGGTTGATAGTGTTGTTAAGAAGGTAGAAACTAGGGCCTGTAGGACCTGCCTGGTTGATAGTGTTGTTAAGAAGGTAGAAACTAGGGCCTGTAGGACCTGCCTGGTTGATAGTGTTGTTAAGAAGGCAGAAACTAGGGCCTGTAGGACCTGCCTGGTTGATAGTGTTGTTAAGAAGGTAGAAACTAGGGCCTGTAGGACCTGCCTGGTTGATAGTGTTGTTAAGAAGGTAGAAACTAGGGCCTGTAGGACCTGCCTGGTTGATAGTGTTGTTAAGAAGGCAGAAACTAGGGCCTGTAGGACCTATAGTGTTGTTAAGAAGGTAGAAACCCTGTAGGACCTGCCTGGTTGATAGTGTTGTTAAGAAGGTAGAAACTAGGGCCTGTAGGACCTGCCTGGTTGATAGTGTTGTTAAGAAGGTAGAAACTAGGGCCTGTAGGACCTGCCTGGTTGATAGTGTTGTTAAGAAGGCAGAAACTAGGGCCTGTAGGACCTGCCTGGTTGATAGTGTTGTTAAGAAGGCAGAAACTAGGGCCTGTAGGACCTGCCTGGTTGATAGTGTTGTTAAGAAGGTAGAAACTAGGGCCTGTAGGACCTGCCTGGTTGATAGTGTTGTTAAGAAGGTAGAAACTAGGGCCTGTAGGACCTGCCTGGTTGATAGTGTTGTTAAGAAGGTAGAAACTAGGGCCTGTAGGACCTGCCTGGTTGATAGTGTTGTTAAGAAGGTAGAAACTAGGGCCTGTAGGACCTGCCTGGTTGATAGTGTTGTTAAGAAGGCAGAAACTAGGGCCTGTAGGACCTGCCTGGTTGATAGTGTTGTTAAGAAGG
>NW_026287790.1:165000-284420 GCF_023373465.1 Oncorhynchus keta | reverse complement strand
CTCGCTGTGTGTCCAGAGGTTGCCAGGTCCACTTTAGATCCACCACCTGTGTCCAGAGGTTGCCAGGTCCACCTCAAACTCCGCTGTGTGTCCAGAGGTTGCCAGTCCACTTTAGATCCACCACCTGTGTTCAGAGATTACCAGTCCACCTGCTGTGTCCAGAGGTTGCCAGGTCCACTTAGATCCACCACCTTGTCCAGAGGTTGCCAGGTCCACTTCAAACCCCGCTGTGTGTCCAGAGGATTTTCCAGGTCCACTTTAGATCCACCACCTGTGTCCAGAGGCTGCCAGGTCCACTTCAAACCCCGCTGTGTGTCCAGAGAGGCTGCCAGGTCTTAGATCCACCACCTGTGTCCAGAGGTTGCCAGGTCCACTTCAAACCCCGCTGTGTACCCAGAGGTTGCCAGGTCCCACCTTCAAACTCCGCTGTGTCCAGAGGTTGCCAGGTCCACTTTAGACCCCCACCTGTGTCCAGAGGTTGCCAGGTCCACTTCAAACCCCACCCGTGTCCAGAGGATTGTGTGCTGGTGGTGTGAGTGCTCTTCTCCCTGCAGCACGCCTTTCATTCATGGACTTTGGAAATTATTTTTCAATAGCAACCTTTTTTTTCCATTCCCTGTTTCAAGGCTAGGCAGCATCCACTATTTTGAGATTACCATTTACATTACCATTTCCCACAACAAATAATCGGAGTGCTCCACCAACCATTATATTCAACGCTATCGCTCCAAATAACAAGCTATCCAACAAGATTCAATATCACATTTCATATACCAATTTACAAAGTGCATGAAGTTGAAAGAGCGTGCTCCAGGGAGAAAGGAGACCAATCTGCAGGGAGAGGGGCACTCACACCACCAGGACACTTACAAACTTGTTCATGGACTTTGGATTAGACCACACCGTCCTGCTCTTGTCCTGTCAGAGCATCCCACATACACAAGTAAGATTTATTTAAAAAAATTAAAAAGTATACATATATATATATATATATATATATATATATATATATATATATACAGTGGGGCAAAAAGTATAGAGTCAGCCACCAATTGTGCAAGTTCTCCCACTTAAAACTATGAGAGAGGCCTGTAATTTTCATCATAGGTACACTTCAACTGTGACAGACAAAATGAGAAAAAAATCCAGAAAATCATTGTAGGATTTTTAATGAATTTATTTGCAAATTATGGTGGAAAATAAGTATTTGGTCACCTACAAACAAGCCAGATTTCTCTCACCTCATCCGAGAGAGATTTAATGTACATGGTTATCAGAACGTCATGCAGGGGGAAACCTACACAAAACACAACCCTTATTTTCAGTGCTTCTAAAATCCCCTGTGGGAAAAATGAATGGTGTAAAAAACAATTGGAACCATTTCCTTGTTTGACTGCTAGGTTTTATGGGTATTATGACACCTCCACTGTGGGGCTGTATACCCCCTCACCGTAAAATGTGTTATGATTGTAAGAAAGTGGAACCCAAATGGAGTGCACTATCCGGCAACGTCAGAAAACATTTTCTCCCTCTTGTTGACGGCTTTCTAAATATATAAATCTCCAACGCATGTTGGTGCCAGGGGATACTATTAGAATGGCTGAGAATCATCTGATAATTGTCAGGAAGAAGAAATGTTTCTGGTACAAATAACAGGCCTTCACTGCCAAATCCTCTTCGCCTTGTCAATTTGTTGGCCGAAAATGCAGCCTTTACTAATGTCGATGAAATGTAAGAAAAATAAAAAAAAACACTCGGCAAGCATCTGTCAGACAGTGAATAAACATCACTATGGCAATGAACTGCTCTTTTACCGAGTGACTCGGTTTTCTGTAGGTTCACCAAAAAACATTTTTCAATAAAAAAGTTAACTGACAATGAATTTAATTTGATGTTTTTATTCAGACACACACGCATGTCATTCATAGTTAACCCTGTTTGTGATTCACACACCTCCACATTCACACAGTCGGTTACACAGACGACGACATACCATCTCTTTACCTTCAGATGAAGAGGAGAGAGATTTAAAAACGTTTTTATTTTTTTTTAAGTTAAAACCAAGGTGTTTCAGCTTTTGTCCTTTTTCAGGGTTTGACCCTTCAGATGATCCTGTGTTGTAAAAACTATATAGAACTTCCTTTGCTGTTATTGGACATGCCTATTAGTGGTCAGGGAACTCTTAAACGCTACAATGAAAATCAGTACACATTCTCCGGCTGGGTGTGTGTGTGTGTGTCTAACTGCCTGTGCTAACTAATTTCTCTCTCACACACACTACCACAAGGTCCTTGCATTTCAAGGGTCTGTCTCCCTTCAAGTCTGGGTTGAGTCTGTCTCCCTTCCTCAGTCTGGGTTCAGTCATACATCTGTCTCCCTTCCTCAGTCTGGGTAGAGTCATACCTCTGTCTCCCTTCCTCAGTCTGGGTTGAGTCATACCTCTGTCTCCTTCCTCAGTCTGGGTTCAGTCATACATCTGTCTCCCTTCCTCAGTCTAGGTAGAGTCATACCTCTCTCCTTTCCTCAGTCTGGGTTGAGTCATACCTCTGTCTCCTTCCTCAGTCTGGGTTGAGTAATACCTCTGTCTCCTTTCCTCAGTCTGGGTAGAGTCTTTTCCTCTGTCTCCCTTCCTCAGTCTGGGTAGAGTCATACCTCTGTCTCCCTTCCTCATTCTGGGTAGAGTCATACCTCTGTCTCCCTTCCTCAGTCTGGGTTGAGTCATACCTCTGTCTCCTTTCCTCAGTCTGGGCATGTCTCCTTTCCTCAGTCTGGGTTGAGTCATACCTCTGTCTCCTTTCCTCAGTCTGGGTTGAGTCATACCTCTGTCTCCCTTCCTCAGTCTGGGTTGAGTCATACCTCTGTCTCCCTTCCTCAGTCTGGGTTCAGTCATACCTCTGTCTCCCTTCCTCCAGTCTGGGTTCAGTCATACCTCTGTCTCCCTTCCTCAGTCTGGGTTCAGTCATACCTCTGTCTCCCTTCCTCAGTCTGGGTTGAGTCATACCTCTGTCTCCTTTCCTCAGTCTGGGTTGAGTCATACCTCTGTCTCCCTTCCTCAGTCTGGGTTGAGTCATACCTCTGTCTCCTTTCCTCAGTCTGGGTTGAGTCATACCTCTGTCTCCTTTCCTCAGTCTGGGTTGAGTCATACCTCTGTCTCCCTTCCTCAGTCTGGGTAGAGTCATACCTCTGTCTCCTTTCCTCAGTCTGGGTTGAGTCATACCTCTGTCTCCTTTCCTCAGTCTGGGTTCAGTCATACCTCTGTCTCCTTTCCTCAGTCTGGGTAGAGTCATACCTCTGTCTCCCTTCCTCAGTCTGGGTTGAGTCATGCCTCTCTCACCTTTCCTCAGTCTTAGTAGAGTCATACCTCTGTCTCCTTTCCCTCCCAGTCTGTTGAGTCATACTCTCTCTCCTTCCTCAGTCTGGTTTGATTACCTCTCTCACCTTTCCTCAGTCTGGGTAGAGTCATATCTCTGTCTCCTTTCCTCAGTCTGGGTAGAGTCATACCTCTGTCTCCCTTCCTCAGTCTGGGTTGAGTCATACCTCTGTCTCCTTTCCTCAGTCTGGGTTGAGTCATACCCCTCTCTCTTTCCTCAGTCTGGGTTGAGTCATACCTCTCTCCTTCCCTCAGTCTGGGATTGAGTCATACCTCTGTCTCCCTTCCTCAGTCTGGGTAGAGTCATACCTCTGTCTCCTTTCCTCAGTCTGGGTTGAGTCATACCTCTGTCTCCTTTCCTCAGTCTGGGTTCAGTCATACCTCTGTCTCCTTTCCTCAGTCTGGGTAGAGTCATACCTCTGTCTCCCTTCCTCAGTCTGGGTTGAGTCATACCTCTCTCACCTTTCCTCCCAGTCTGGGTGAGTCATACCTCTGTCTCCTTCCTCAGTCTGGGTTGAGTCATACCTCTCTCCTCCTCAGTCTGGGTAGAGTCGTACCTCTGTCTCCTTTCCTCAGTCTGGGTAGAGTCATACCTCTGTCTCCTTTCCTCAGTCTGGGTAGAGTCATACCTCTGTCTCCCTTCCTCAGTCTGGGTTGAGTCTCCTCTGTCTCCTTTCCTCAGTCTGGGTTGAGTCATACCTCTCTTCCTCCTCAGTCTGCATGCCTCTCTCCCTTCCTCAGTCTGGGTAGAGTCATACCTCTGTCTGCCTTCCTCAGTCTGGGGTGAGTCATACCTCAGTCTCCTTTCCTCAGTCTGGGTTTCAGTCATACCTCTGTCTCCTTTCCTCAGTCTGGGTAGAGTCATACCTCTGTCTCCTTTCCTCAGTCTGGGTAGAGTCATACCTCTGTCTGGGTAGTCATACCTTCCTCCCTTCCTCAGTCTGGGTTGAGTCATCTCCTTTGCTCAGTCTGGGTTGATCATACCTCTGTCTCCTTCCTCAGTCTGGGTTGAGTCATACCTCTGTCTCCTTTGCTCAGTCTGGGTTGAGTAATACCTCAGTCTCCTTTCCTCAGTCTGGGTTGAGTAATACCTCTCTCCCTTTCCTCAGTCTGGGTTGAGTCATACCTCAGTCTCCTTTCCTCAGTCTGGGTAGAGTCATGAGTTATAGCTCTGCACTGATGAGATATCCAGGACTTGGAAATATGTATTCTGTGCACTGAATAATTCAATAAGGGAGGAAAAACACTTTGTTTTGTTTGTCTTGCAGACTGGGGCCCTTAGGGTGAAGTGAGAGTATGGCTACTGATGGACAGGCAGGAAGGAAGGAAGACCAGGGATGGATTCACAACCCCAAATACAGCATGCCAAATGGATCTACAATTTTGCAATTTTTATGTGATATAGTTACCATCCAACATTTTATTGATAATTACATTGATAACTATTGAAATGTACTACTTGGTTTTTGATTGACGTAGAATAGAAACACCTGAAAAGTTACTTTTTTTCCCCATTTTTCTCGTAACCATGCAACACTACCATACCAAACCCCTTTAAAAAAGGACCCTGTTTTTCAAAAGTTATTCGTAAAATCCAAATAACTCACAGATCTTCATTGTAAAAGGTTTAACTTCTTATGGTATAGGGGGCGCTGCGTCAAGGAAAATGCAGCGCGGCAAATTCAAATAAATGATATAAAAATCACATTTTCATTATATCACAAATGTAAGATGCTAAATTAAAGCTACATTTGTTGTGAATCCAGCCAACATGTCAGATTTTGAAGAAGGCTGGCAAAGCATAAGAAGCCATTATCTGATGATAGCACAACAGTAAACAAAGAGAAAGTAGCATATTTCAACCCCCGCAGGCGCTACACAAAACGCAGAAATAAAATATAAAACATGCCTTACCTTTGACGAGCTTCTTTTATTGGCACCCAATATGTCCCATAAACATCACAATTGGTCCTTTTGTTCGATTAATTCCATCCATATATATCCAAAATGTCCATTTATTTGGCAAGTGTGATCCAGAAAAAAACAGCTTCCAAATTCAACGTCACTACAAAATATTTCAAAAGTTGCCTGTAAACTTTGCCAAAACATTTCAAACTACTTTTGTAATACAACTTTAGATATTTTTAAACGTAAATAATGGATCAAATTGAAGACAACAAACCAAGCTACTTTTCAAGTTTTGCGCAACTCTCAACAGTGTTACGCAGTTCCTAGATGGCCGTACTTCTTCATTGCACAAAGGAATTACCTCAATAAAATTCCAAAGACTGGTGACATCCAGTGGAAGCGGTAGGAACTGAAAACAGGTTCCTAAGAAATACTGTTTCCAAATAAGAACTCACTGAACAGACAGAGAACTCCAAAACAAATCTGAACGGTAAATTCTGTTATACTCACAGACATGATTCAAACAATTTTAGAAACGTCAGAGTGTTTTCTATCCAAATCTACTAATAATATGCATATCTTATATTCTTGGCATGAGTAGCAGGAAGTTGAAATTGGGCATGCTATTTATCCAAAAAGTGAAAATGCTGCCCCCTATACCTTAAGAAGTTAAACACTGTTTCTCATGCTTGTTCAATGAACATGCACAATGTGGATGCACCTGTGTCATTAAGACACTAACAGCTTACAGACGGTAGGCAATTAAGGTCACAGTTATGAAAACTTAGGACACTAAAGAGGCCCTTCTACTGACTCTGAAAAACACAAAAAGAAAAATGCCCAGGGTCCCTGCTCATCTGCGTGAATGTGCCTTAGGCATGCTGCAAGGAGGCATGAGGACTGCTGATGTGGCCAGGGCAATAAATTGCAATGTCCGTACTGTGAGATGCCTAAGACAGCACTACAGGGAGACAGGAAGGACAACTGATCGTCCTTGCAGTGGCAGACGACCTGTAACAACACCTGCACAGGTTCCCAATTCCCTACTTTTTGAACATTCTGTTAAAACAACTGCCCCAGTTAACATTTCAGCACAATCCCTCCATCAGTGCTCAGACTGCCAGGAATATAGTATATGCATATGTTTAGTATGTGACATGGCATAGAAAACCCACCTTCGCTGAACCAGACGGACTATAAAACTGACGAGTCGCGGTTTTTGTCTCAAGGGGTGATGGTCGGACTGCGTGAATATAACAGAACGTACTCTGGAGGCGGGATTAATTTGGAAAAGGTCTGGGGCAGTGAAAATCCTCGGACTGACTTTTTGTCAATGGAAATAAATATCCATGCGCCTCTTCCAGGAATTGTTCAAGAAGAACCGAATTAAATGAGGCCGGGGTTGCAGTGTTCTGCCATGGCTAGCAGAGCTTGGATCCACCCATTCGATGTCTAGAGTCTAGCCATTTGATTCGGCTTTGATTCTTGGTCAAACCCCCAGAATCAAGGGAAACCGGCAGATCTGGTGCAGTCATCTGGAGGAGATGCATGTTTTGCTGAGAAATATCCGGACCCCCCTTTTTCCAGACGGACACATTATTCCATTTATGAATTAGTCACATGTCTGTGGATTAATTTTATGTCTCAGTTATTAATCTTGTTATGTTCATGCAAATATTTAGAAGTTGTTTGCTGAAAAAAACGCAGCTGACAGTGAGAGTGTTTTTTTTGCTGAAAGTTTATTTACCTGACCTGATCTTTCTTTAATTTTAAATCTATCATGAGGTTGCTAAGCCATGGCCTAATCGAAACGCTAGCTTTTTCACTTCCTGGATTACAGTACAGTCTTCATAGATCGCTGTGCCACATTGGCTATATAGCCATGGACCAGGACGAGGGGAATGAGGCGAAAAAAGAGATCAGGGCATAGTGGACTAGGACCTGGGACCTGATCTAGAGAACATGAATGAGAGCTAAATAATAAAGAAGATGGACAATGGACCAATGAATGTTTTATATTTTATTCTGGAGGCTAAATAAATTTGGATTGTCACTAAAACCCTCTAAATTTTAACAGATGCACATTTAAAAGCATCCTGTCAGGCTTTTGCCTGGTACGCCCCCACAGCCGCAAGGTCTTTGGGGTGTCTGCCCAATGCATGCTATCAGATAATAGCCCTTCATGCTTTCGTGCTGCGGTCAAATTAAAATCAGAAAAGCATTTAAAAATCAATGCAGATGTAGAAAACTCCCTGCCAAAACCTAGGAAGAAACCTGACGAGTGTAGCTTTAATTCAATACCTCTTCTGTGTATTTTAATGAACCAAGATGTTGAAATTTTAAATGACCACACTATTAGCAGAACAGTTTAGCAGCAGCACGGCCAGGTTGGACTGGGGACCAGATCATCTATGTGGGTAGTCTTGGGGCATGCCAGGTAGGAGCAAGAGGTTAGAGAGAGCCCCAATACAGTCCTCTTCTGGCTGTGCTGGAATTATAAACATGGCCAAGATGTTCAAATGTTCATCCGCGGTCGTTGCTGCCTCCTCATGGACCAGCAAGGAGTCATCATGTCAGGTAGTCCTGGGGCATTAGCCGCCTCTAGTTCCTCCGAGGGGCGGCGCACACTAGATTCACACAGGACTGAGGACAGGAGAAGTACTCCAGATATAACAAACTGACCCTAGTCCAGTTCTTCCTCTGCAGCATGTGAGACCACCTTTCCACCTTCCAAACACCTGGTGCAGAAGGTCAAAGGGATCATCAAAAGGACATCAACCACTGCAGCCACTGCCTGTTCACCCCGCTATCACAGAGGATCATCAAAGGCTCAGGCCACTGCCTGTTCACCCGCTGACTCAGCCATAAATATTTGGGTGCCTGTTCACCCCACTTTCGGGTTTCGCATCTGCGAGCCACTGCCTGTTCACCCCGCTACCATCCAGTCATCAAGGACATCTGTCAGAGGGATCATCGGACATCCCATTCTCCTATAGCCCTCCAGAGGGATCATCAAGGACATCAACTCCAGCCTGTTCATCTACCAGGCAGGGGATCATCGGACATTCCACCTCTCTGGGCTATCATCCAGAGGGATCATCAAAGACATCAACACCTGAGCCACTGCCTGTTCACCCCATTATCATCAGAGGGTGAGGTCAGTACGTGCATAAAGCTGGGACTGAAGACTGAAAAACAGCTTCTATCTCAAGTCCATAGACTGTTAAACCCATCACTAGCACATTAGCTGCTGCCTGTTAGGAATCACTGGCCACTTTAAGGAATGAAACACTAGTCCGAGTGTGTTTATATATCTGGCATTATTCTCATATGTATACGTAACGTCATTCTTCGTTTGTAGAAAGAGAGTCGGACCAAAATGCAGCGTGGTGGTTACTCATGATCTTTAACTATTACAAAATACAAAACAACAAACGGACGTGAAATCTAATTACATCCTATCTGGTGAAACTACACAGAGACAGGAACAATCACCCACGAAATACACAGTGAAACCCCGGCTACCTAAATACGGTTCCCAATCAAAGACAACGGGAAATCACCTGACTCTGATTGAGAACCGCCTCAGGCAGCCAAGCCTATACAACACCCCTACTCAGCCGCAATCCCAATAACTACAAAACCCCAATACGAAACAGAACAAAATAAACCCATGTCACACCCTGGTCTGACCAAATATATAACGAAAACACGAAATACAATGACCAAGGCTTGACATATACTGTATTCTATACTATGCTACTGTATCTTAGTCACTTAATAATGTTTACATATCTTGCATTACTCATCTCATATGTATATACTGTATTCTATACTATTCTACGGTATCTTAGTCACTTCATGTTTACATCTGGCATTACTCATCTCATGTGTATATACTGTTTTCTACGCTATTCTACAGTATCTCATTCACTTACTAATGCTTACATACAGTTGAAGTCGGAAGTTTACATACACTTGGGTTGAGTCATTAAAACTTGTTTTTCAACCACTCCACAAATTTATTGTTAACAAACTATTGTTTTGGCAAGTTGGTTAGGACATTTACTTTGTGCATGACACAAGTAATTTTTCAAACAGTTGTTTACAGACAGATTATTTCACTTGTAATTCACTGTATCACAATTCCAGTGGGTCAGAAGTTTATATACATTAAAGTTGACTGTGCCTTTAAACAGCTTGGAAAATTCCAGAAAATGATGTCATGGCTGTAGAAGCTCCTGGTAGGCTAATTGACATTATTTGAGCCAATTGGATGTGCACCTGTGGATGTATTTCAAGGCCTACCTCCAAACTCAGTGCCTCTTTGATCGACATCATGGAAAAATCAAAAGAAATCAGCCAAAACTGTAGACCTCCACAAGTCTGGTTCATCCTTTCCAAATGGGAGGTACAATTTCTATACAAATGGCTGAAGGTACCAAGTTCATCTATACAAACAATAGTATGCAAGTAAATAAATACCATGGGACCACGCAGCCGTCATACCGCTCAGGATGGAGACACGTTCTATCTCCTAGAGACTTTGGTGCACAGAAATTGAAAGGTGCAAATCAATCCCAGAACAACAGCAAAGGACCTTGTGAAGATGCTGGAGGAAACAGGTACAAAAGTATCTATATCCACAGTAAATCGAGTCCTTGACCTATATCGCTACATAACAAAGATATATGTTTGGAGAAATGCCGTTTGGAGGGAAAAGGTTGAGGCCAGCAAGGAATTTAGGTAGGAAAATTATGTGGATACATTGAAGCTCTTTACTATTATATAGGAGTGATTTTCCCAGAGGCTGGTGGGCCAAAATTCCACTGCTCCAAAAATGACCCACTGGGAATGCCTGAGTTTTCAAAAAATGAGGTGGTAGTTTGGCATAAAAAATGTATTTGGCATTTACTTATTTTACATTTACATTTAAGTCATTTAGCAGACTCTTTTCGGTTACAAATGCATACACCTTAAGACATCAGTGGAACAGTCACTTTACAATAGTGCATCTAAAGATGAAGGATTACTTACCCTATCACAGTTTTGGAGGTGTCTCCGGAAGGTGGTGATGTCCGCTGTCCTGGCGTCTGAGGAGTGAAACAAAAGTTTTGACTAGAACTGTTCCTCAGTGGTAGGGAGGCCATAGAGGTGGATGAACCACCCTTGTTTGGGTGTAGGGGCCTGATCAGAGCCTGGAGGTACTGGGTGCCGTTCCCCTCACAGCTCCGTGGAAAATGGTCTTGTAGAGGCTTCAACTGGAAGCCAGTGGAGCTGAAGAACACACCATCCTGCAATGAGTTGTAGGGTTTAATGGCACAGGGGTGGAAGCATCATGCCTGGATTAGGACCTGGTGTGAGGTGCTTTGTTGTAGAGCATGAACCTAGGAACGGGACTTGATGTTAGTTGAGAACACTGTGAAAAAAATAGATTGGCATCGAGATCATGGAGGTAGGAAAAGCTCCGTCTTGCTGAGGTTCAGCTAGGTGGTGATCCGTCATCCACACTGATATGTCTGCCAGACATGCAGAGATTTAACCTGGTCATCAGAAGGGGAAAGGAGAAGATTAATTGTGTGTCGTCATCAATGATAGGACAACAAAGTCCAGGTATAGGAGTGGTGAGAGCCATCACAAAGCCCTGTCAACTCAGTCCCATAGAACATTTGTGGGCAGAACTGAAAAAGTGGCCGGGAGAACAGAGGCCTACAAAACCTGACTGATGGATCACTGTATCTTGCATTACTCATCTCAAATGTAGGTTCTGTTTCTCTATTATATTCTACTGTATCTTAGTCTGTTCCTCTCTGACATCACTCATCTCAAATGTAGGTTCTGTTTCTCCATACAATTCTACTGTATCTTAGTCCATTCCTCTCTGACATCACTCATCTCAAATGTAGGTTCTGTTTCTCTATTCTACTTACTGTATCTTAGTCCGTTTCACTCTGACATCACTCATCTCAAATGTAGGTTCTGTTTCTCTATACTATTCCACTGTATCTTAGTCTGTTCCTCTCTGACATCACTCATCTCATCTCAAATGTAGGTTCTGTTTCTCTATACTATTCTACTGTATCTCAGTCCGTTCCTCTCTGACATCACTCATCTCAAATGTAGGTTCTGTTTCTCTATTCTATTCTACTGTATCTCAGTCCGTTCCTCTCTGACATCACTCATCTCATCTCAAATGTAGGTTCTGTTTCTCTATACTATTCTACTGTATCTTAGTCCGTTCCTCTCTGACATCACTCATCTCATCTCAAATGTAGGTTCTGTTTCTCTATACTATTCTACTGTATCTTAGTCCGTTCCTCTCTGACATCACTCATCTCATCTCAAATGTAGGTTCTGTTTCTCTATACTATTCTACTGTATCTTAGTCCGTTCCACTCTGACATCACTCATCTCATCTCAAATGTAGGTTCTGTTTCTCTATTCTATTCTACTGTATCTCAGTCCGTTCCTCTCTGACATCACTCATCTCAAATGTAGGTTCTGTTTCTCTATACTATTCTACTGTATCTTAGTCCGTTCCTCTCTGACATCACTCATCTCAAATGTAGGTTCTGTTTCTCCATACAATTCTACTGTATCTTAGTCCATTCCTCTCTGACATCACTCATCTCAAATGTAGGTTCTGTTTCTCTATTCTACTTACTGTATCTTAGTCCGTTTCACTCTGACATCACTCATCTCAAATGTAGGTTCTGTTTCTCTATACTATTCTACTGTATCTTAGTCCGTTCCTCTCTGACATCACTCATCTCATCTCAAATGTAGGTTCTGTTTCTCTATTCTATTCTACTGTATCTTAGTCCATTCCACTCTGACATCACTCATCTCAAATGTAGGTTCTGTTTCTCTATTCTATTCTACTGTATCTTAGTCCATTCCACTCTGACATCACTCATCTCAAATGTAGGTTCTGTTTCTCTATACTATTCTACTGTATCTTAGTCCGTTCCTCTCTGACATCACTCATCTCATCTCAAATGTAGGTTCTGTTTCTCTATTCTATTCTACTGTATCTTAGTCCATTCCACTCTGACATCACTCATCTCAAATGTAGGTTCTGTTTCTCTATTCTATTCTACTGTATCTTAGTCCATTCCACTCTGACATCACTCATCTCAAATGTAGGTTCTGTTTCTCTATACTATTCTACTGTATCTTAGTCCGTTCCACTCTGACATCACTCATCTCAAATGTAGGTTCTGTTTCTCTATACTATTCTACTGTATCTTAGTCCATTCCACTCTGACATCACTCATCTCAAATGTAGGTTCTGTTTCTCTATACTATTCTACTGTATCTCAGTCCGTTCCACTCTGACATCACTCATCTCAAATGTAGGTTCTGTTTCTCTATTCTATTCTACTGTATCTTAGTCCGTTCCACTCTGACATCACTCATCTCATCTCAAATGTAGGTTCTGTTTCTCTATACTATTCCACTGTATCTTAGTCTGTTCCTCTCTGACATCACTCATCTCATCTCAAATGTAGGTTCTGTTTCTCTATACTATTCTACTGTATCTTAGTCCGTTCCACTCTGACATCACTCATCTCATCTCAAATGTAGGTTCTGTTTCTCTATACTATTCCACTGTATCTTAGTCTGTTCCTCTCTGACATCACTCATCTCATCTCAAATGTAGGTTCTGTTTCTCTATACTATTCTACTGTATCTCAGTCCGTTCCACTCTGACATCACTCATCTCAAATGTAGGTTCTGTTTCTCTATACTATTCTACTGTATCTTAGTCCGTTCCTCTCTGACATCACTCATCTCAAATGTAGGTTCTGTTTCTCTATTCTATTCTACTGTATCTCAGTCCGTTCCTCTCTGACATCACTCATCTCAAATGTAGGTTCTGTTTCTCTATACTATTCTACTGTATCTCAGTCCGTTCCTCTCTGACATCACTCATCTCAAATGTAGGTTCTGTTTCTCTATTCTATTCTACTGTATCTTAGTCCGTTCCACTCTGACATCACTCATCTCAAATGTAGGTTCTGTTTCTCTATTCTATTCTACTGTATCTTAGTCCATTCCACTCTGACATCACTCATCTCAAATGTAGGTTCTGTTTCTCTATACTATTCTACTGTATCTTAGTCCGTTCCTCTCTGACATCACTCATCTCAAATGTAGGTTCTGTTTCTCTATTATATTCTACTGTATCTTAGTCCATTCCACTCTGACATCACTCATCTCATCTCAAATGTAGGTTCTGTTTCTCTATACTATTCTACTGTATCTCAGTCCGTTCCTCTCTGACATCACTCATCTCAAATGTAGGTTCTGTTTCTCTATACTATTCTACTGTATCTTAGTCCGTTCCTCTCTGACATCACTCATCTCATCTCAAATGTAGGTTCTGTTTCTCTATACTATTCTACTGTATCTTAGTCCGTTCCTCTCTGACATCACTCGTCCATATGTATATAGTCTAAAGTCATTCCTAGATTTGTGTGTATTGGGCTTATGTTGTGTAATTTGTTTGATATTACTTGTTAGATATTACTGCTGATGAATGACAGCTAAATTACTACATATGACAGATATATGATATTAAAGGATGAATGACAGCTAAATTACTAGATATGACAGATATATGATATTAAAGGATGAATGACAGCTAAATAACTAGATATGACAGATCTATTATATTAAAGGATGAATGACAGCTAAATTACTAGATATGACAGATATATTATATTAAAGGATGAATGACAGATAGAAAACAAGAGAGTCAGGAAGGAGAGAAAAAAGAAATGGTGATGATATTGATCAGGGTCATACATGTTTCACCATATCATCATCATCATCATCATCACTGTATGAGACATCGTCCCTTCCTTCTCTCTCTCTCTGTCTCTCTGTCTCTCTCTCTCTCTGTCTCTCTCTCTCTCTCTCTCTCTGTCTCTCTCTGTCTCTCTCTCTCTCTCTCTCTGTCTCTCTCTCTCTCTCTCTCTCTCTCTCTGTCTCTCTCTCTCTCTCTCTCTCTCTCTCTCTCTCTCTCTCTATCTTTTATCTCTCTCTGTGTTTCTCTGTTTGTCTCTCTCTCTCTCTCTCTCTCTATCTTTTATCTCTCTCTGTGTTTCTCTGTTTGTCTCTCTCTCTCTCTCTCTATCTATCTTTTATCTCTCTCTGTGTTTCTCTGTTTGTCTCTCTCTCTCTATCTTTTATCTCTCTCTGTGTTTCTCTGTTTGTCTCTCTCTCTCTATCTATCTTTTATCTCTCTCTGTGTTTCTCTGTTTGTCTCTCTCTCTCTATCGTTTATCTCTCTCTGTGTTTCTCTGTTTATCTCTCTGTCTCTCTCTCTCTATCTTTTATCTCTCTCTGTGTTTCTCTGTTTGTCTCTCTGTCTCTCTCTCTATATATATTTTATGTCTCTCTGTGTTTCTCTGTTTGTCTCTCTCTTTAGCTTTATCCCTTTCTCTCTTCAATCATCTCCCTCTCTCTGTTTTTCCACCATTTGTTTTAATTTCTCTCCCACCTTCCATTCGCCTCTGTCCCTATCTCACTGTCTCTCTCTCTCTGACAGATCGATGATGTATCCTCTCGGGTACACCACTCATATGAGACTGTATTCTCCAGGAAATTGAGCTCAGCTGGTCTCCCTTGGGCCTCTACTTCCTACGACCACCTTCACCTCCCCCTTCTCTCCCCCTCATAACGACCTCTACTTCTTTCCGTCCCCATCCCACCTCCCCTTCTCCACCACTGACGCTTAGGCCCACCCTACCCAACAATCCCCACTACCTGTAATTGGTTTTGATTTCACCTTCGCAATGTCATCTTCTTCACCTGTCAGAGCCTGCTGTGCACATTCTCTCTCTCTCTCACACACACACACACACACACACACACACACACACACACACACACACACACACACACACACACACACACACACACACACACACACACACACACACACACACACACACACACACACACACACACACACACAAACTCCCTCTCCCTGATCTCTCTAAAAATCCAAAATGTGTGGCATAAAGATGAAGGAGAAGCAGAGAAATGGATTGTCAGGACCCAGCAATTTACACAGGCAGCATTTGTGTGTAACCCCTGAAATCTCATGGCTTTAAATTGGTAAATATATAGAGATGGAGGCTGGTATTACTCCTGTATATATACTGTCCTACTGGGAATGATTAGAGATATAGTCTACTGTATATATACTGTCCTACTGGGAATGATTAGAGATATAGTCTACTGTATATATACTGTCCTACTGGGAATGATTAGAGATATAGTCTACTGTATATATACTGTCCTACTGGGAATGATTAGAGATATAGTCTACTGTATACAGTGCCTTGCGAAAGTTTTCGGCCCCTTGAACTTTGCGACCTTTTGCCACATTTCAGGCTTCAAACATAAAGATATAAAGCTGTATTTTTTTTGTGAAGAATCAACAACAAGTGGGACACAATCATGAAGTGGAATGACATTTATTGGATATTACAAACTTTTTTAACAATTCAAAAACTGAAAAATTTGGCGTGCAAAATTATTCAGCCCCTTTACTTTCAGTGCAGCAAACTCTCTCCAGAAGTTCAGTGAGGATCTCTGAATGATCCAATGTTGACCTAAATGACTAATGATGATAAATACAATCCACCTGTGTGTAATCAAGTCTTCGCATAAATGCACCTGCACTCACTGTAAAAGACGGTTACAGTACACCACCATGTTTAATATGTCATGGGGGGGGTACACCATATGTGGACACCTGCTCGTCCGACATCTCATTCCAAAATCACAGGCTTTAATATGGAGTTGGTCACCCCCTCCCCTCTACAGCCTCCACTCTTCTGGGGAAGGCTTTAATATGGAGTTGGTCACCCCCCTCTACAGCCTCCACTCTTCTGGGAAGGCTTTAATATGGAGTAGCCCCCCTACAGCCTCCACTCTTCTGGGAAGGCTTTAATATGGAGTTGGTCGCCCCCCCCTCTACAGCCTCCACTCTTCTGGGGAAGGCTTTCCACTGGATGTTGGAACATTGCTGTTGGGGACTAGTTTCCATTCAGCCAAAGTCAATGACAAGCCACTCCTTATCTTTCATCACAGGGCTCTGACAAGACAATATTACTGTTGAATGTGCTCTAAATAACCTGCCATCGTCAAAGAGCCCACAGGATCGTGTGTGTGTGTGTGTGTGTGTGTGTGTGTGTGTGTGTGTGTGTGTGTGTGTGTGTGTGTGTGTGTGTGTGTGTGTGTGTGTGTGTGTGTGTGTGTGTGTGTGTGTGTGTGTGTGTGTGTGTGTACTGTAGTACAGACAGTGGTCATTATTTCATCTCTTCTGAGATGGAACAGCTGGTAGCCCAGCCTCAGCCACAGACAGGTCTTTAATAATTTAATCCCAAACCTGGGGACGCCTTTCTTATCAATATTTGATCCCGTGTTCCTGGAATCCCCTCTTTAATCAACGACCACTCATCGTTCAAAACAGGACCACGTTACATTTGACAGGAAAAACAGATATTTGAGATAATTAATAATTCATCAAATTCTATCCAGGGGTCACATCTGCTTATCAAACAGCTGTGTTTCCCTGCTATAAACCTTTTGACCAGTGTCAGTGGAGACCACCTCTACCAGGGCAATATGAGACTCCATATTACATTGTTTAAGGGATATACCAGTGGAGACCACCTCTACCAGGGCAATATGAGACTCCATATTACATTGTTTAAGGGATATACCAGTGGAGACCACCTCTACCAGGGCAATATGAGACTCCATATTACATTGTTTAAGGGATATACCAGTGGAGACCACCTCTTCCAGGGCAATAGGAGACTCCATATTACATTGTTTAAGGGATATACCAGTGGAGACCACCTCTTCCAGGGCAATAGGAGACTCCATATTACATTGTTTAAGGGATATACCAGTGGAGACCACCTCTACCAGGGCAATATGAGACTCCATATTACATTGTTTAAGGGATATACCAGTGGAGACCACCTCTACCAGGGCAATATGAGACTCCATATTACATTGTTTAAGGGATATACCAGTGGAGACCACCTCTACCAGGGCAATAGGAGACTCCATATTACATTGTTTAAGGGATATACCAGTGGAGACCACCTCTACCAGGGCAATATGAGACTCCATATTACATTGTTTAAGGGATATACCAGTGGAGACCACCTCTACCAGGGCAATAGGAGACTCCATATTACATTGTTAAGGGATATACCAGTGGAGACCACCTCTACCAGGGCAATAGGAGACTCCATATTACATTGTTTAAGGGATATACCAGTGGAGACCACCTCTACCAGGGCAATAGGAGACTCCATATTACATTGTTTAAGGGATATACCAGTGGAGACCACCTCTACCAGGGCAATATGAGACTCCATATTACATTGTTTAAGGGATATACCAGTGGAGACCACCTCTACCAGGGCAATAGGAGACTCCATATTACATTGTTTAAGGGATATACCAGTGGAGACCACCTCTACCAGGGCAATAGGAGACTCCATATTACATTGTTTAAGGGATATACCAGTGGAGACCACCTCTACCAGGGCAATATGAGACTCCATATTACATTGTTTAAGGGATATACCAGTGGAGACCACCTCTACCAGGGCAATAGGAGACTCCATATTACATTGTTTAAGGGATATACCAGTGGAGACTACCTCTACCAGGGCAATATGAGACTCCATATTACATTGTTTAAGGGATATACCAGTGGAGACCACCTCTACCAGGGCAATAGGAGACTCCATATTACATTGTTTAAGGGATATGCCAGTGGAGACTACCTCTACCAGGGCAATAGGAGACTCCATATTACATTGCTTAAGGGATATATCAGTGGAGACCACCTCTACCAGGGCAATAGGAGACTCCATATTACATTGTTTAAGGGATATACCAGTGGAGACCACCTCTACCAGGGCAATAGGAGACTTCATATTACATTGTTTAAGGCATATACCAGTGGAGACCACCTCTTCCAGGGCAATAGGAGACTCCATATTACATTGTTTAAGGGATATACCAGTGGAGACCACCTCTTCCAGGGCAATAGGAGACTCCATATTACATTGTTTAAGGGATATACCAGTGGAGACCACCTCTACCAGGGCAATAGGAGACTCCATATTACATTGTTTAAGGGATATACCAGTGGAGACCACCTCTTCCAGGGCAATATGAGACTCCATATTACATTGTTTAAGGGATATACCAGTGGAGACCACCTCTACCAGGGCAATAGGAGACTCCATATTACATTGTTTAAGGGATATACCAGTGGAGACCACCTCTTCCAGGGCAATAGGAGACTCCATATTACATTGTTTAAGGGATATATCAGTGGAGACCACCTCTTCCAGGGCAATAGGAGACTCCATATTACATTGTTTAAGGGATATACCAGTGGAGACCACCTCTACCAGGGCAATAGGAGACTCCATATTACATTGTTTAAGGGATATACCAGTGGAGACTACCTCTTCCAGGGCAATAGGAGACTCCATATTACATTGTTTAAGGGATATACCAGTGGAGACCACCTCTACCAGGGCAATATGAGACTCCATATTACATTGTTTAAGGGATATACCAGTGGAGACCACCTCTTCCAGGGCAATATGAGACTCCATATTACATTGTTTAAGGGATATACCAGTGGAGACCACCTCTACCAGGGCAATATGAGACTCCATATTACATTGTTTAAGGGATATACCAGTGGAGACCACCTCTTCCAGGGCAATAGGAGACTCCATATTACATTGTTTAAGGGATATACCAGTGGAGACCACCTCTACCAGGGCAATAGGAGACTCCATATTACATTGTTTAAGGGATATACCAGTGGAGACCACCTCTTCCAGGGCAATAGGAGACTCCATATTACATTGTTTAAGGGATATACCAGTGGAGACCACCTCTACCAGGGCAATATGAGACTCCATATTACATTGTTTAAGGGATATACCAGTGGAGACCACCTCTACCAGGGCAATAGGAGACTCCATATTACATTGTTTAAGGGATATACCAGTGGAGACCACCTCTACCAGGGCAATATGAGACTCCATATTACATTGTTTAAGGGATATACCAGTGGAGACCACCTCTACCAGGGCAATAGGAGACTCCATATTACATTGTTTAAGGGATATACCAGTGGAGACCACCTCTACCAGGGCAATAGGAGACTCCATATTACATTGTTTAAGGGATATACCAGTGGAGACCACCTCTACCAGGGCAATAGGAGACTCCATATTACATTGTTTAAGGGATATACCAGTGGAGACCACCTCTACCAGGGCAATATGAGACTCCATATTACATTGTTTAAGGGATATACCAGTGGAGACTACCTCTACCAGGGCAATAGGAGACTCCATATTACATTGCTTAAGGGATATATCAGTGGAGACCACGTCTACCAGGGCAATAGGAGACTCCATATTACATTGTTTAAGGGATATATCAGTGGAGACCACCTCTACCAGGGCAATATGAGACTCCATATTACATTGTTTAAGGGATATATCAGTGGAGACCACCTCTACCAGGGCAATAGGAGACTCCATATTACATTGTTTAAGGGATATACCAGTGGAGACCACCTCTACCAGGGCAATAGGAGACTTCATATTACATTGTTTAAGGGATATACCAGTGGAGACCACCTCTTCCAGGGCAATAGGAGACTCCATATTACATTGTTTAAGGGATATACCAGTGGAGACCACCTCTTCCAGGGCAATAGGAGACTCCATATTACATTGTTTAAGGGATATACCAGTGGAGACCACCTCTACCAGGGCAATAGGAGACTCCATATTACATTGTTTAAGGGATATACCAGTGGAGACCACCTCTTCCAGGGCAATATGAGACTCCATATTACATTGTTTAAGGGATATACCAGTGGAGACCACCTCTACCAGGGCAATAGGAGACACCATATTACATTGTTTAAGGGATATACCAGTGGAGACCACCTCTACCAGGGCAATAGGAGACTCCATATTACATTGTTTAAGGGATATACCAGTGGAGACCACCACTTCCAGGGCAATAGGAGACTCCATATTACATTGTTTAAGGGATATATCAGTGGAGACCACCTCTTCCAGGGCAATAGGAGACTCCATATTACATTGTTTAAGGGATATACCAGTGGAGACCACCTCTACCAGGGCAATAGGAGACTCCATATTACATTGTTTAAGGGATATACCAGTGGAGACTACCTCTTCCAGGGCAATAGGAGACTCCATATTACATTGTTTAAGGGATATACCAGTGGAGACCACCTCTACCAGGGCAATATGAGACTCCATATTACATTGTTTAAGGGATATACCAGTGGAGACCACCTCTTCCAGGGCAATATGAGACTCCATATTACATTGTTTAAGGGATATACCAGTGGAGACCACCTCTACCAGGGCAATATGAGACTCCATATTACATTGTTTAAGGGATATACCAGTGGAGACCACCTCTTCCAGGGCAATAGGAGACTCCATATTACATTGTTTAAGGGATATACCAGTGGAGACCACCTCTTCCAGGGCAATATGAGACTCCATATTACATTGTTTAAGGGATATACCAGTGGAGACCACCTCTACCAGGGCAATAGGAGACTTCATATTACATTGTTTAAGGGATGTACCAGTGGAGACCACCTCTTCCAGGGCAATAGGAGACTCCATATTACATTGTTTAAGGGATATACCAGTGGAGACCACTTCTTCCAGGGCAATAGGAGACTCCATATTACATTGTTTAAGGGATATACCAGTGGAGACCACCTCTACCAGGGCAATAGGAGACTCCATATTACATTGTTTAAGGGATATACCAGTGGAGACCACCTCTTCCAGGGCAATATGAGACTCCATATTACATTGTTTAAGGGATATACCAGTGGAGACCACCTCTACCAGGGCAATAGGAGACACCATATTACATTGTTTAAGGGATATACCAGTGGAGACCACCTCTACCAGGGCAATAGGAGACTCCATATTACATTGTTTAAGGGATATACCAGTGGAGACCACCTCTTCCAGGGCAATAGGAGACTCCATATTACATTGTTTAAGGGATATATCAGTGGAGACCACCTCTTCCAGGGCAATAGGAGACTCCATATTACATTGTTTAAGGGATATACCAGTGGAGACCACCTCTACCAGGGCAATAGGAGACTCCATATTACATTGTTTAAGGGATATACCAGTGGAGACCACCTCTTCCAGGGCAATAGGAGACTCCATATTACATTGTTTAAGGGATATACCAGTGGAGACCACCTCTTCCAGGGCAATAGGAGACACCATATTACATTGTTTAAGGGATATATCAGTAGAGACAACCTCTTCCAGGGCAATAGGAGACTCCATATTACATTGTTTAAGGGATATACCAGTGGAGACCACCTCTACCAGGGCAATATGAGACTCCATATTACATTGTTTAAGGGATATACCAGTGGAGACCACCTCTTCCAGGGCAATATGAGACTCCATATTACATTGTTTAAGGGATATACCAGTGGAGACCACCTCTACCAGGGCAATATGAGACTCCATATTACATTGTTTAAGGGATATACCAGTGGAGACCACCTCTTCCAGGGCAATAGGAGACTCCATATTACATTGTTTAAGGGATATACCAGTGGAGACCACCTCTACCAGGGCAATATGAGACTCCATATTACATTGTTTAAGGGATATACCAGTGGAGACCACCTCTTCCAGGGCAATATGAGACTCCATATTACATTGTTTAAGGGATATACCAGTGGAGACCAACTCTACCAGGGCAATATGAGACTCCATATTACATTGTTTAAGGGATATACCAGTGGAGACCACCTCTTCCAGGGCAATATGAGACTCCATATTACATTGTTTAAGGGATATACCAGTGGAGACCACCTCTACCAGGGCAATATGAGACTCCATATTACATTGTTTAAGGGATATACCAGTTGAGACCACCTCTACCAGGGCAATATGAGACTCCATATTACATTGTTTAAGGGATATACCAGTGGAGACCACCTCTACCAGGGCAATATGAGACTCCATATTACATTGTTTAAGGCATATACCAGTGGAGACCACCTCTTCCAGGGCAATATGAGACTCCATATTACATTGTTTAAGGGATATACCAGTGGAGACCACCTCTACCAGGGCAATATGAGACTCCATATTACATTGTTTAAGGGATATACCAGTGGAGACCACCTCTTCCAGGGCAATATGAGACTCCATATTACATTGTTTAAGGGATATACCAGTGGAGACCACCTCTTCCAGGGCAATAGGAGACTCCATATTACATTGTTTAAGGGATATACCAGTGGAGACCACCTCTTCCAGGGCAATAGGAGACTCCATATTACATTGTTTAAGTGATATACCAGTGGAGACCACCTCTTCCAGGGCAATAGGAGACTCCATATTACATTGTTTAAGGGATATACCAGTGGAGACCACCTCTTCCAGGGCAATATGAGACTCCATATTACATTGTTTAAGGGATATACCAGTGGAGACCACCTCTTCCAGGGCAATAGGAGACTCCATATTACATTGTTTAAGGGATATACCAGTGGAGACCACCTCTTCCAGGGCAATAGGAGACTCCATATTACATTGTTTAAGTGATATACCAGTGGAGACCACCTCTTCCAGGGCAGTAGGAGACACCATATTCCTCTCTATACTGAGCCAGGGGGCAGAATAATCAAGTGTAAATATTTGGGTGGGGAGAAATGCTAGTGCCTGGAAATACACTGTAATGTTTGATACGGATTGTCCTCCGACTGTACGTCTTTCCCTCTTTGTAAGTTTGTTCATGTTATTTGGGATCGCTTGTCTTGACATATTTATTTTGAAACCACAATATGGATTTTATCCCAACAGCCAGAATGTCCCTGATCTGTTTCCCCTGTCTTTGTGATTGTTTCCACCCTCCTCCAGATGTCACCCATCTTCCCCATTATCTCCTTGGTATTTATACTGATGTTTTCTGTCTGTTTACCAGGGTTGTCCTGTCAGCACCTGTCTTTTCCCAGCCTCTCTTTTTCTCGTCCTCCTGGTTTTGACCACTCTGCCTGTCCTGACCCTGTACCCGCCCGCCTGACCAGTCTGCCTGTCCTGACCCTGTACCCGCCCACCTGACCAGTCTGCCTGTCCTGACCCTGTACCCGCCCGCCTGACCAGTCTGCCTGTCCTGACCCTGTACCCGCCCGCCCGACCAATCTGCCTGTCCTGACCCTGTACCCGCCCACCTGACCAGTCTGCCTGTCCTGACCCTGTACCCCCGCCCGCCTGACCAGTCTGGCTGTCCTGAGTCTGTACCCGCCCGCCTGACCAGTCTGCCTGTCCTGACCCTGTACCCGCCCGCCTGACCAGTCTGCCTGTCCTGAGCCTGTACCCGCCCACCTGACCAGTCTGCCTGTCCTGAGCCTGTACCCGCCCACCTGACCAGTCTGCCTGTCCTGAGCCTGTACCCGCCCGCCTGACCAGTCTGCCTGTCCTGACCCTGTACCCGCCCGCCTGACCAGTCTGCCTGTCCTGAGCCTGTACCCGCCCGCCTGACCACTCTGCCTGTCCTGACCCTGTACCCGCCCGCCTGACCAGTCTGCCTGTCCTGACCCTGTACCCGCCCGCCTGACCACTCTGCCTGTCCTGACCCTGTACCCGCCCGCCTGACCACTCTGCCTGTCCTGACCCTGTACCCGCCCGCCTGACCACTCTGCCTGTCCTGACCCTGTACCCGCCCGCCTGACCACTCTGCCTGTCCTGACCCTGTACCCGCCCGCCTGACCACTCTGCCTGACCCTGAGCCTGCCCGCCTGACCACTCTGGCTGACCCTGAGCCTGCCCGCCTGACCACTCTGCCTGACCCTGAGCCTGCCTGCCTGACCACTCTGCCTGACCCTGAGCCTGCCTGCCTGACCACTCTGCCTGACCCTGAGCCTGCAGTGATCAGAGCAGGGAACTGACACATGTAGGAGAGGTAATAAACAGGTGATCAGAGCAGGGAACTGACACATGTAGGAGAGGTAATAAACAGGTGATCAGAGCAGGGAACTGACACATGTAGGAGAGGTAATAAACAGGTGAACAGAGCAGGGAACTGACACATGTAGGAGAGGTAATAAACAGGTGAACAGAGCAGGAACTGACACATGTAGGAGAGGTAATAAACAGGTGAACAGAGCAGGGAACTGAAACATGTAGGAGAGGTAATAAACAGGTGAACAGAGCAGGGAACTGAAACATGTAGGAGAGGTAATAAACAGGTGAACAGAGCAGGGAACTGACACATGTAGGAGAGGTAATAAACAGGTGAACAGAGCAGGGAACTGAAACATGTAGGAGAGGTAATAAACAGGTGAACAGAGCAGGGAACTGAAACATGTAGGAGAGGTAATAAACAGGTGAACAGAGCAGGGAACTGACACATGTAGGAGAGGTAATAAACAGGTGAACAGAGGACCTGACACATGTAGGAGAGGTAATAAACAGGTGATCAGAGCAGGGAACTGACACTTGTAGGAGAGGTAATAAACAGGTGATCAGAGCAGGGAACTGACACATGTAGGAGAGGTAATAAACAGGTGAACAGAGCAGGGAACTGACACATGTAGGAGAGGTAATAAACAGGTGATGAATGAGTCCAGGTGATCAGAGCAGGGAACTGACACATGTAGGAGAGGTAATAAACAGGTGAACAGAGCAGGGAACTGACACATGTAGGAGAGGTAATAAACAGGTGAACAGAGCAGGAACTGACACATGTAGGAGAGGTAATAAACAGGTGAACAGAGCAGGGAACTGACACATGTAGGGGAGGTAATAAACAGGTGATCAGAGCAGGAAACTGACACATGTAGGAGAGATAATAAACAGGTGAACAGAGCAGGGAACTGACACATGTAGGGGAGGTAATAAACAGGTGATCAGAGCAGGAAACTGACACATGTAGGAGAGATAATAAACAGGTGATCAGAGCAGGGAACTGATACATGTAGGAGAGGTAATAAACAGGTGAACAGAGCAGGGAACTGACACATGTAGGAGAGGTAATAAACAGGTGATCAGAGCAGGGAACTGATACATGTAGGAGAGGTAATAAACAGGTGATCAGAGCAGGAAACTGACACATGTAGGAGAGGTAATAAACAGGTGATCAGAGCAGGGAACTGATACATGTAGGAGAGGTAATAAACAGGTGATCAGAGCAGGGAACTGATACATGTAGGAGAGGTAATAAACAGGTGAACAGAGCAGGAACTGACACATGTAGGAGAGGTAATAAACAGGTGATCAGAGCAGGGAACTGATACATGTAGGAGAGGTAATAAACAGGTGATCAGAGCAGGAAACTGACACATGTAGGAGAGATAATAAACAGGTGATCAGAGCAGGGAACTGACACATGTAGGAGAGATAATAAACAGGTGAACAGAGCAGGAAACTGACACATGTAGGAGAGGTAATAAACAGGTGATCAGAGCAGGAAACTGACACATGTAGGAGAGATAATAAACAGGTGATCAGAGCAGGGAACTGACACATGTAGGAGAGATAATAAACAGGTGAACAGAGCAGGGAAACTGACACATGTAGGAGAGGTAATAAACAGGTGATCAGAGCAGGAAACTGACACATGTAGGAGAGATAATAAACAGGTGATCAGAGCAGGGAACTGACACATGTAGGAGAGATAATAAACAGGTGAACAGAGCAGGAAACTGACACATGTAGGAGAGATAATAAACAGGTGAACAGAGCAGGAAACTGACACATGTAGGAGAGGTAATAAACAGGTGAACAGAGCAGGAAACTGACACATGTAGGAGAGATAATAAACAGGTGAACAGAGCAGGAAACTGACACATGTAGGAGAGGTAATAAACAGGTGAACAGAGCAGGAAACTGACACATGTAGGAGAGGTAATAAACAGGTGATCAGAGCAGGGAACTGACACATGTAGGAGAGGTAATAAACAGGTGAACAGAGCAGGGAACTGACACATGTAGGAGAGGTAATAAACAGGTGAACAGAGCAGGAAACTGACACATGTAGGAGAGGTAATAAACAGGTGAACAGAGCAGGGAACTGACACATGTAGGAGAGGTAATAAACAGGTGATCAGAGCAGGGAACTGACACATGTAGGAGAGGTAATAAACAGGTGAACAGAGCAGGGAACTGACACATGTAGGAGAGGTAATAAACAGGTGATCAGAGCAGGGAACTGACACATGTAGGAGAGGTAATAAACAGGTGAACAGAGCAGGGAACTGACACATGTAGGAGAGGTAATAAACAGGTGAACAGAGCAGGAAACTGACACATGTAGGAGAGGTAATAAACAGGTGAACAGAGCAGGGAACTGACACATGTAGGAGAGGTAATAAACAGGTGAACAGAGCAGGAACTGACACATGTAGGAGAGATAATAAACAGGTGATCAGAGCAGGGAACTGACACATGTAGGAGAGATAATAAACAGGTGATCAGAGCAGGGAACTGACACATGTAGGAGAGATAATAAACAGGTGATCAGAGCAGGGAACTGACACATGTAGGAGAGGTAATAAACAGGTGATCAGAGCAGGGAACTGACACATGTAGGAGAGGTAATAAACAGGTGAACAGAGCAGGAACTGACACATGTAGGAGAGGTAATAAACAGGTGAACAGAGCAGGGAACTGACACATGTAGGAGAGGTAATAAACAGGTGAACAGAGCAGGAAACTGACACATGTAGGAGAGGTAATAAACAGGTGGTCAGAGCAGGAAACTGACACATGTAGGAGAGGTAATAAACAGGTGAACAGAGCAGGGAACTGACACATGTAGGAGAGGTAATAAACAGGTGAACAGAGCAGGAAACTGACACATGTAGGAGAGGTAATAAACAGGTGATCAGAGCAGGGAACTGATACATGTAGGAGAGGTAATAAACAGGTGATCAGAGCAGGAAACTGACACATGTAGGAGAGGTAATAAACAGGTGAACAGAGCAGGAAACTGACACATGTAGGAGAGGTAATAAACAGGTGATCAGAGCAGGAAACTGACACATGTAGGAGAGGTAATAAACAGGTGAACAGAGCAGGGAACTGACACATGTAGGAGAGGTAATAAACAGGTGATCAGAGCAGGAAACTGACACATGTAGGAGAGGTAATAAACAGGTGAACAGAGCAGGGAACTGACACATGTAGGAGAGGTAATAAACAGGTGAACAGAGCAGGGAACTGACACATGTAGGAGAGGTAATAAACAGGTGAACAGAGCAGGAAACTGACACATGTAGGAGAGGTAATAAACAGGTGGTCAGAGCAGGAAACTGACACATGTAGGAGAGGTAATAAACAGGTGAACAGAGCAGGGAACTGACACATGTAGGAGAGGTAATAAACAGGTGAACAGAGCAGGAAACTGACACATGTAGGAGAGGTAATAAACAGGTGGTCAGAGCAGGAAACTGACACATGTAGGAGAGGTAATAAACAGGTGATCAGAGCAGGAAACTGACACATGTAGGAGAGGTAATAAACAGGTGATCAGAGCAGGAAACTGACACATGTAGGAGAGGTAATAAACAGGTGATCAGAGCAGGAAACTGACACATGTAGGAGAGGTAATAAACAGGTGAACAGAGCAGGGAACTGACACATGTAGGAGAGGTAATAAACAGGTGAACAGAGCAGGGAACTGACACATGTAGGAGAGGTAATAAACAGGTGATCAGAGCAGGAAACTGACACATGTAGGAGAGATAATAAACAGGTGATCAGAGCAGGAAACTGACACATGTAGGAGAGGTAATAAACAGGTGATCAGAGCAGGGAACTGACACATGTAGGAGAGGTAATAAACAGGTGAACAGAGCAGGAAACTGACACATGTAGGAGAGGTAATAAACAGGTGAACAGAGGACCTGACACATGTAGGAGAGGTAATAAACAGGTGAACAGAGGACCTGACACATGTAGGAGAGGTAATAAACAGGTGAACAGAGCAGGAAACTGACACATGTAGGAGAGGTAATAAACAGGTGAACAGAGGACCTGACACATGTAGGAGAGGTAATAAACAGGTGAACAGAGGACCTGACACATGTAGGAGAGGTAATAAACAGGTGAACAGATCAGGAAACTGACACATGTAGGAGAGGTAATAAACAGGTGAACAGAGGACCTGACACATGTAGGAGAGGTAATAAACAGGTGAACAGAGCAGGGAACTGACACATGTAGGAGAGGTAATAAACAGGTGAACAGAGGACCTGACACATGTAGGAGAGGTAATAAACAGGTGAACAGAGCAGGACCTGACACATGTAGGAGAGGTAATAAACAGGTGAACAGAGCAGGAAACTGACACATGTAGGGAGGTAATAAACAGGTGAACAGAGGACCTGACACATGTAGGAGAGGTAATAAACAGGTGAACAGAGCAGGGAACTGACACATGTAGGAGAGGTAATAAACAGGTGAACAGAGCAGGAAACTGACACATGTAGGGGAGGTAATAAACAGGTGAACAGAGCAGGAAACTGACACATGTAGGGAGGTAATAAACAGGTGAACAGAGCAGGAACTGACACATGTAGGAGAGGTAATAAACAGGTGAACAGAGCAGGAACTGACACATGTAGGGGAGGTAATAAACAGGTGAACAGAGCAGGAAACTGACACATGTAGGGGAGGTAATAAACAGGTGAACAGAGCAGGAAACTGACACATGTAGGAGAGGTAATAAACAGGTGAACAGAGCAGGGAACTGACACATGTAGGAGAGGTAATAAACAGGTGAACAGAGCAGGGAACTGACACATGTAGGAGAGGTAATAAACAGGTGATCAGAGCAGGGAACTGACACATGTAGGAGAGGTAATAAACAGGTGAACAGAGCAGGAAACTGACACATGTAGGGGAGGTAATAAACAGGTGATCAGAGCAGGGAACTGACACATGTAGGAGAGGTAATAAACAGGTGAACAGAGCAGGAAACTGACACATGTAGGAGAGGTAATAAACAGGTGAACAGAGCAGGGAACTGACACATGTAGGAGAGGTAATAAACAGGTGAACAGAGCAGGGAACTGACACATGTAGGAGAGGTAATAAACAGGTGAACAGAGCAGGAAACTGACACATGTAGGAGAGGTAATAAACAGGTGATCAGAGCAGGGAACTGACACATGTAGGAGAGGTAATAAACAGGTGAACAGAGCAGGGAACTGACACATGTAGGAGAGGTAATAAACAGGTGAACAGAGCAGGAAACTGACACATGTAGGAGAGGTAATAAACAGGTGAACAGAGGACCTGACACATGTAGGAGAGGTAATAAACAGGTGATCAGAGCAGGAAACTGACACATGTAGGAGAGGTAATAAACAGGTGAACAGAGCAGGGAACTGACACATGTAGGAGAGGTAATAAACAGGTGAACAGAGCAGGGAACAGTAGGAGAGGTAATAAACAGGTGAACAGAGCAGGGAACTGACACATGTAGGAGAGGTAATAAACAGGTGAACAGAGCAGGGAACTGACACATGTAGGAGAGGTAATAAACAGGTGAACAGAGCAGGAAACTGACACATGTAGGAGAGGTAATAAACAGGTGATCAGAGCAGGAACTGACACATGTAGGAGAGGTAATAAACAGGTGAACAGAGCAGGGAACTGACACATGTAGGAGAGGTAATAAACAGGTGAACAGAGCAGGAACTGACACATGTAGGAGAGGTAATAAACAGGTGATCAGAGCAGGGAACTGATACATGTAGGAGAGGTAATAAACAGGTGAACAGAGCAGGGAACTGACACATGTAGGAGAGGTAATAAACAGGTGAACAGAGCAGGAAACTGACACATGTAGGAGAGGTAATAAACAGGTGATCAGAGCAGGGAACTGACACATGTAGGGAGGTAATAAACAGGTGAACAGAGCAGGGAACTGACACATGTAGGAGAGGTAATAAACAGGTGAACAGAGCAGGAACTGACACATGTAGGAGAGGTAATAAACAGGTGAACAGAGCAGGGAACTGATACATGTAGGAGAGGTAATAAACAGGTGAACAGAGCAGGGAACAGACACATGTAGGAGAGGTAATAAACAGGTGAACAGAGCAGGGAACTGACACATGTAGGAGAGGTAATAAACAGGTGAACAGAGCAGGGAACTGACACATGTAGGAGAGGTAATAAACAGGTGAACAGAGCAGGGAACTGACACATGTAGGAGAGGTAATAAACAGGTGAACAGAGCAGGAAACTGACACATGTAGGAGAGGTAATAAACAGGTGATCAGAGCAGGAAACTGACACATGTAGGAGAGGTAATAAACAGGTGAACAGAGCAGGGAACTGACACATGTAGGAGAGGTAATAAACAGGTGAACAGAGCAGGGAACTGACACATGTAGGAGAGGTAATAAACAGGTGAACAGAGCAGGGAACTGACACATGTAGGAGAGGTAATAAACAGGTGAACAGAGCAGGGAACTGACACATGTAGGAGAGGTAATAAACAGGTGAACAGAGCAGGGAACTGACACATGTAGGAGAGGTAATAAACAGGTGAACAGAGCAGGAAACTGACACATGTAGGAGAGGTAATAAACAGGTGAACAGAGCAGGAACTGACACATGTAGGAGAGGTAATAAACAGGTGAACAGAGCAGGAAACTGACACATGTAGGAGAGGTAATAAACAGGTGAACAGAGCAGGGAACTGACACATGTAGGAGAGGTAATAAACAGGTGAACAGAGCAGGAACTGACACATGTAGGAGAGGTAATAAACAGGTGAACAGAGCAGGAACTGACACATGTAGGAGAGGTAATAAACAGGTGAACAGAGCAGGGAACTGACACATGTAGGAGAGGTAATAAACAGGTGAACAGAGCAGGGAACTGACACATGTAGGAGAGGTAATAAAACAGAGCAGAACTGACACATGTAGGGGAGGTAATAAACAGGTGAACAGAGCAGGGAACTGACACATGTAGGAGAGGTAATAAACAGGTGAACAGAGCAGGAACTGATACATGTAGGAGAGATAATAAACAGGTGAACAGAGCAGGGAACTGACACATGTAGGAGAGATAATAAACAGGTGATCAGAGCAGGAAACTGACACATGTAGGAGAGGTAATAAACAGGTGAACAGAGCAGGGAACTGACACATGTAGGAGAGGTAATAAACAGGTGAACAGAGCAGGGAACTGACACATGTAGGAGAGGTAATAAACAGGTGAACAGAGCAGGGAACTGACACATGTAGGAGAGGTAATAAACAGGTGAACAGAGCAGGAACTGACACATGTAGGAGAGGTAATAAACAGGTGAACAGAGCAGGGAACTGACACATGTAGGAGAGATAATAAACAGGTGAACAGAGCAGGGAACTGACACATGTAGGAGAGGTAATAAACAGGTGAACAGAGCAGGAAACACATGACAGGTGAACAGAGCAGGGAACTGTGTAGGAGAGGTAATAAACAGGTGAACAGAGCAGGAACTGACACATGTAGGAGAGGTAATAAACAGGTGAACAGAGCAGGGAACTGACACATGTAGGAGAGGTAATAAACAGGTGAACAGAGCAGGAACTGACACATGTAGGAGAGGTAATAAACAGGTGAACAGAGCAGGGAACTGACACATGTAGGAGAGGTAATAAACAGGTGATCAGAGCAGGGAACTGACACATGTAGGAGAGATAATAAACAGGTGATCAGAGCAGGAACTGACACATGTAGGAGAGATAATAAACAGGTGATCAGAGCAGGAACTGACACATGTAGGAGAGATAATAAACAGGTGAACAGAGCAGGGAACTGACACATGTAGGAGAGATAATAAACAGGTGATCAGAGCAGGGAACTGACACATGTAGGAGAGATAATAAACAGGTGAACAGAACAGGAACTGATACATGTAGGAGAGGTAATAAACAGGTGAACAGAGCAGGAAACTGACACATGTAGGAGAGGTAATAAACAGGTGATCAGAGCAGGAAACTGACACATGTAGGAGAGAGTAATAAACAGGTGAACAGAGCAGGAAACTGATACATGTAGGAGAGGTAATAAACAGGTGAACAGAACAGGGAACTGACACATGTAGGAGAGGTAATAAACAGGTGAACAGAGCAGGAAACTGACACATGTAGGAGAGGTAATAAACAGGTGATCAGAACAGGAAACTGACACATGTAGGAGAGATAATAAACAGGTGAACAGAGCAGGAAACTGACACATGTAGGAGAGATAATAAACAGGTGAACAGAGCAGGAAACTGACACATGTAGGAGAGATAATAAACAGGTGAACAGAGCAGGAACTGACACATGTAGGAGAGATAATAAACAGGTGAACAGAGCAGGGAACTGACACATGTAGGAGAGGTAATAAACAGGTGAACAGAGCAGGGAACTGACACATGTAGGAGAGGTAATAAACAGGTGATCAGAGCAGGAACTGACACATGTAGGAGAGGTAATAAACAGGTGAACAGAGCAGGAAACTGACACATGTAGGAGAGGTAATAAACAGGTGAACAGAGCAGGAAACTGACACATGTAGGAGAGGTAATAAACAGGTGAACAGAGCAGGAAACTGACACATGTAGGAGAGGTAATAAACAGGTGAACAGAGCAGGAAACTGACACATGTAGGAGAGGTAATAAACAGGTGAACAGAGCAGGAAACTGACACATGTAGGAGAGGTAATAAACAGGTGAACAGAGCAGGAAACTGACACATGTAGGAGAGGTAATAAACAGGTGAACAGAGCAGGAAACTGACACATGTAGGAGAGATAATAAACAGGTGAACAGAGCAGGAAACTGACACATGTAGGAGAGATAATAAACAGGTGAACAGAGCAGGAAACTGACACATGTAGGAGAGGTAATAAACAGGTGAACAGAGCAGGGAACTGACACATGTAGGAGAGATAATAAACAGAACAGAGCAGGGAACTGACACATGTAGGAGAGGTAATAAACAGGTGAACAGAGCAGGGAACTGACACATGTAGGAGAGGTAATAAACAGGTGAACAGAGCAGGAAACTGACACATGTAGGAGAGGTAATAAACAGGTGAACAGAGCAGGAAACTGACACATGTAGGAGAGGTAATAAACAGGTGAACAGAGCAGGGAACTGACACATGTAGGAGAGGTAATAAACAGGTGAACAGAGCAGGAAACTGACACATGTAGGAGAGGTAATAAACAGGTGAACAGAGCAGGAACATGTAGGAGAGGTAATAAACAGGTGAACAGAGCAGGAACTGACACATGTAGGAGAGGTAATAAACAGGTGAACAGAGCAGGGAACTGACACATGTAGGAGAGATAATAAACAGGTGAACAGAGCAGGAACTGACACATGTAGGAGAGGTAATAAACAGGTGAACAGAGCAGGAAACTGACACATGTAGGAGAGGTAATAAACAGGTGAACAGAGCAGGAACTGACACATGTAGGAGAGGTAATAAACAGGTGAACAGAGCAGGGAACTGACACATGTAGGAGAGATAATAAACAGGTGAACAGAGCAGGAACTGACACATGTAGGAGAGATAATAAACAGGTGAACAGAGCAGGGAACTGACACATGTAGGAGAGTTAATAAACAGGTGATCAGAACAGGAAACTGACACATGTAGGAGAGGTAATAAACAGGTGAACAGAGCAGGGAACTGACACATGTAGGAGAGGTAATAAACAGGTGAACAGAGCAGGAACTGACACATGTAGGAGAGATAATAAACAGGTGAACAGAGCAGGGAACTGACACATGTAGGAGAGATAATAAACAGGTGAACAGAGCAGGGAACTGACACATGTAGGAGAGGTAATAAACAGGTGATCAGAACAGGAAACTGACACATGTAGGAGAGATAATAAACAGGTGAACAGAGCAGGGAACTGACACATGTAGGAGAGGTAATAAACAGGTGAACAGAGCAGAGCAACTGACACATGTAGGAGAGGTAATAAACAGGTGATCAGAGCAGGGAACTGATACATGTAGGAGAGGTAATAAACAGGTGAACAGAGCAGGAACTGACACATGTAGGAGAGGTAATAAACAGGTGATCAGAGCAGGAAACTGACACATGTAGGAGAGATAATAAACAGGTGAACAGAGCAGGAACTGACACATGTAGGAGAGATAATAAACAGGTGAACAGAGCAGGGAACTGACACATGTAGGAGAGATAATAAACAGGTGAACAGAGCAGGAAACTGACACATGTAGGAGAGGTAATAAACAGGTGATCAGAGCAGGGAACTGACACATGTAGGAGAGGTAATAAACAGGTGAACAGAGCAGGGAACTGACACATGTAGGAGAGATAATAAACAGGTGAACAGAGCAGGAACTGACACATGTAGGAGAGGTAATAAACAGGTGATCAGAACAGGAAACTGACACATGTAGGAGAGGTAATAAACAGGTGATCAGAACAGGAAACTGACACATGTAGGAGAGGTAATAAACAGGTGATCAGAACAGGAAACTGACACATGTAGGAGAGGTAATAAACAGGTGATCAGAGCAGGGAACTGACACATGTAGGAGAGGTAATAAACAGGTGAACAGAGCAGGAAACTGACACATGTAGGAGAGGTAATAAACAGGTGATCAGAGCAGGGAACTGACACATGTAGGAGAGGTAATAAACAGGTGATCAGAGCAGGGAACTGACACATGTAGGAGAGGTAATAAACAGGTGAACAGAGCAGGAAACTGACACATGTAGGAGAGATAATAAACAGGTGATCAGAGCAGGAAACTGACACATGTAGGAGAGATAATAAACAGGTGATCAGAGCAGGGAACTGACACATGTAGGAGAGGTAATAAACAGGTGATCAGAGCAGGAAACTGACACATGTAGGAGAGGTAATAAACAGGTGATCAGAGCAGGGAACTGACACATGTAGGAGAGGTAATAAACAGGTGAACAGAGCAGGGAACTGACACATGTAGGAGAGGTAATAAACAGGTGAACAGAGCAGGGAACTGACACATGTAGGAGAGGTAATAAACAGGTGATCAGAGCAGGGAACTGACACATGTAGGAGAGGTAATAAACAGGTGAACAGAGCAGGAACTGACACATGTAGGAGAGGTAATAAACAGGTGATCAGAGCAGGAAACTGACACATGTAGGAGAGGTAATAAACAGGTGAACAGAGCAGGGAACTGACACATGTAGGAGAGGTAATAAACAGGTGAACAGAGCAGGGAACTGACACATGTAGGAGAGGTAATAAACAGGTGATCAGAGCAGGAAACTGACACATGTAGGAGAGGTAATAAACAGGTGAACAGAGCAGGAACTGACACATGTAGGAGAGGTAATAAACAGGTGATCAGAGCAGGGAACTGACACATGTAGGAGAGGTAATAAACAGGTGAACAGAGCAGGAACTGACACATGTAGGAGAGGTAATAAACAGGTGAACAGAGCAGGAACTGACACATGTAGGAGAGATAATAAACAGGTGATCAGAGCAGGAAACTGAAACATGTAGGAGAGGTAATAAACAGGTGAACAGAGCAGGAAACTGACACATGTAGGAGAGGTAATAAACAGGTGAACAGAGCAGGGAACTGACACATGTAGGAGAGGTAATAAACAGGTGAACAGAGCAGGAAACTGAAACATGTAGGAGAGGTAATAAACAGGTGATCAGAGGACCTGACACATGTAGGAGAGGTAATAAACAGGTGAACAGAGCAGGAAACTGACACATGTAGGAGAGATAATAAACAGGTGAACAGAGCAGGAAACTGACACATGTAGGAGAGGTAATAAACAGGTGAACAGAGCAGGAAACTGATACATGTAGGAGAGGTAATAAACAGGTGAACAGAACAGGAAACTGACACATGTAGGAGAGGTAATAAACAGGTGAACAGAGCAGGGAACTGACACATGTAGGAGAGGTAATAAACAGGTGAACAGAACAGGAAACTGACACATGTAGGAGAGGTAATAAACAGGTGAACAGAACAGGAAACTGACACATGTAGGAGAGGTAATAAACAGGTGAACAGAGCAGGGAACTGACACATGTAGGAGAGGTAATAAACAGGTGAACAGAGCAGGAACTGACACATGTAGGAGAGGTAATAAACAGGTGAACAGAGCAGGGAACTGACACATGTAGGAGAGGTAATAAACAGGTGAACAGAGCAGGGAACTGACACATGTAGGAGAGGTAATAAACAGGTGAACAGAGCAGGGAACTGACACATGTAGGAGAGATAATAAACAGGTGAACAGAGCAGGGAACTGACACATGTAGGAGAGGTAATAAACAGGTGAACAGAGCAGGGAACTGACACATGTAGGAGAGGTAATAAACAGGTGAACAGAACAGGAAACTGACACATGTAGGAGAGGTAATAAACAGGTGAACAGAGCAGGGAACTGACACATGTAGGAGAGGTAATAAACAGGTGAACAGAGCAGGGAACTGACACATGTAGAAGAGGTAATAAACAGGTGAACAGAGCAGGGAACTGACACATGTAGGAGAGGTAATAAACAGGTGATCAGAACAGGAAACTGACACATGTAGGAGAGGTAATAAACAGGTGAACAGAGCAGGGAACTGACACATGTAGGAGAGGTAATAAACAGGTGAACAGAGCAGGAAACTGACACATGTAGGAGAGGTAATAAACAGGTGAACAGAGCAGGAAACTGACACATGTAGGAGAGGTAATAAACAGGTGAACAGAGCAGGGAACTGACACATGTAGGAGAGGTAATAAACAGGTGATCAGAGCAGGAAACTGACACATGTAGGAGAGGTAATAAACAGGTGATCAGAGCAGGAAACTGACACATGTAGGAGAGGTAATAAACAGGTGAACAGAGCAGGAAACTGATACATGTAGGAGAGGTAATAAACAGGTGAACAGAGCAGGAACTGACACATGTAGGAGAGGTAATAAACAGGTGATCAGAGCAGGAAACTGACACATGTAGGAGAGGTAATAAACAGGTGATCAGAGCAGGAAACTGACACATGTAGGAGAGGTAATAAACAGGTGAACAGAACAGGAAACTGACACATGTAGGAGAGGTAATAAACAGGTGAACAGAGCAGGGAACTGACACATGTAGGAGAGATAATAAACAGGTGATCAGAGCAGGAAACTGATACATGTAGGAGAGGTAATAAACAGGTGAACAGAACAGGAAACTGACACATGTAGGAGAGGTAATAAACAGGTGAACAGAGCAGGAAACTGACACATGTAGGAGAGGTAATAAACAGGTGAACAGAGCAGGAACTGACACATGTAGGAGAGATAATAAACAGGTGATCAGAGCAGGAAACTGATACATGTAGGAGAGGTAATAAACAGGTGAACAGAGCAGGAAACTGACACATGTAGGAGAGGTAATAAACAGGTGATCAGAGCAGGGAACTGACACATGTAGGAGAGGTAATAAACAGGTGATCAGAGCAGGGAACTGATACATGTAGGAGAGGTAATAAACAGGTGAACAGAACAGGAAACTGATACATGTAGGAGAGGTAATAAACAGGTGAACAGAGCAGGAAAAACTGACACATGTAGGAGAGGTAATAAACAGGTGAACAGAGCAGGGAACTGACACATGTAGGAGAGGTAATAAACAGGTGAACAGAACAGGAAACTGACACATGTAGGAGAGGTAATAAACAGGTGAACAGAGCAGGAACTGACACATGTAGGAGAGGTAATAAACAGGTGATACATGTAGGAGAGGTAATAAACAGGTGAACAGAACAGGAAACTGACACATGTAGGAGAGGTAATAAACAGGTGATCAGAGCAGGAACTGACACATGTAGGAGAGGTAATAAACAGGTGATCAGAGCAGGAACTGACACATGTAGGAGAGGTAATAAACAGGTGATCAGAGCAGGAACTGACACATGTAGGAGAGGTAATAAACAGGTGAACAGAGCAGGAACTGACACATGTAGGAGAGGTAATAAACAGGTGAACAGAGCAGGAACTGACACATGTAGGAGAGGTAATAAACAGGTGAACAGAGCAGGAAACTGACACATGTAGGAGAGGTAATAAACAGGTGATCAGAGCAGGGAACTGACACATGTAGGAGAGGTAATAAACAGGTGATCAGAGCAGGGAACTGACACATGTAGGAGAGGTAATAAACAGGTGAACAGAGCAGGAACTGACACATGTAGGAGAGGTAATAAACAGGTGAACAGAGCAGGAAACTGACACATGTAGGAGAGGTAATAAACAGGTGATCAGAGCAGGAACTGACACATGTAGGAGAGGTAATAAACAGGTGATCAGAGCAGGGAACTGACACATGTAGGAGAGGTAATAAACAGGTGATCAGAGCAGGGAACTGACACATGTAGGAGAGGTAATAAACAGGTGAACAGAGCAGGGAACTGACACATGTAGGAGAGGTAATAAACAGGTGATCAGAGCAGGAAACTGACACATGTAGGAGAGGTAATAAACAGGTGAACAGAGCAGGGAACTGACACATGTAGGAGAGGTAATAAACAGGTGATCAGAGCAGGGAACTGACACATGTAGGAGAGGTAATAAACAGGTGATCAGAGCAGGGAACTGACACATGTAGGAGAGATAATAAACAGGTGAACAGAGCAGGAAACTGACACATGTAGGAGAGGTAATAAACAGGTGAACAGATCAGGAAACTGACACATGTAGGAGAGGTAATAAACAGGTGAACAGAGGACCTGACACATGTAGGAGAGGTAATAAACAGGTGATCAGAGCAGGGAACTGACACATGTAGGAGAGGTAATAAACAGGTGAACAGAGGACCTGACACATGTAGGAGAGGTAATAAACAGGTGAACAGAGGACCTGACACATGTAGGAGAGGTAATAAACAGGTGATCAGAGCAGGAAACTGACACATGTAGGAGAGGTAATAAACAGGTGAACAGAGCAGGAAACTGACACATGTAGGAGAGGTAATAAACAGGTGAACAGAGCAGGAAACTGACACATGTAGGAGAGGTAATAAACAGGTGATCAGAGCAGGAACTGACACATGTAGGAGAGGTAATAAACAGGTGAACAGAGCAGGGAACTGACACATGTAGGAGAGGTAATAAACAGGTGAACAGAGCAGGGAACTGACACATGTAGGAGAGGTAATAAACAGGTGAACAGAGCAGGAACTGACACATGTAGGAGAGGTAATAAACAGGTGAACAGAGCAGGGAACTGACACATGTAGGAGAGGTAATAAACAGGTGAACAGAGCAGGGAACTGACACATGTAGGAGAGGTAATAAACAGGTGATCAGAGCAGGGAACTGACACATGTAGGAGAGGTAATAAACAGGTGAACAGAGCAGGGAACTGACACATGTAGGAGAGGTAATAAACAGGTGAACAGAGCAGGGAACTGACACATGTAGGAGAGGTAATAAACAGGTGATCAGAGCAGGAAACTGACACATGTAGGAGAGGTAATAAACAGGTGATCAGAGCAGGGAACTGACACATGTAGGAGAGGTAATAAACAGGTGATCAGAGCAGGGAACTGACACATGTAGGAGAGGTAATAAACAGGTGATCAGAGCAGGGAACTGACACATGTAGGAGAGGTAATAAACAGGTGATCAGAGCAGGAAACTGACACATGTAGGAGAGGTAATAAACAGGTGATCAGAGCAGGGAACTGACACATGTAGGAGAGGTAATAAACAGGTGATCAGAGCAGGGAACTGACACATGTAGGGAGGTAATAAACAGGTGATCAGAGCAGGGAACTGACACATGTAGGAGAGATAATAAACAGGTGAACAGAGCAGGAAACTGACACATGTAGGAGAGGTAATAAACAGGTGATCAGAGCAGGGAACTGACACATGTAGGGGAGGTAATAAACAGGTGAACAGAGCAGGAAACTGACACATGTAGGAGAGGTAATAAACAGGTGAACAGAGCAGGGAACTGACACATGTAGGGGAGGTAATAAACAGGTGATCAGAGCAGGGAACTGACACATGTAGGGGAGGTAATAAACAGGTGATCAGAGCAGGGAACTGACACATGTAGGAGAGGTAATAAACAGGTGAACAGAGCAGGGAACTGACACATGTAGGGGAGGTAATAAACAGGTGATCAGAGCAGGGAACTGACACATGTAGGGGAGGTAATAAACAGGTGATCAGAGCAGGGAACTGACACATGTAGGGGAGGTAATAAACAGGTGATCAGAGCAGGAAACTGACACATGTAGGAGAGGTAATAAACAGGTGATCAGAGCAGGGAACTGACACATGTAGGAGAGGTAATAAACAGGTGATCAGAGCAGGGAACTGACACATGTAGGGAGGTAATAAACAGGTGATCAGAGCAGGGAACTGACACATGTAGGAGAGATAATAAACAGGTGAACAGAGCAGGAAACTGACACATGTAGGAGAGGTAATAAACAGGTGATCAGAGCAGGGAACTGACACATGTAGGAGAGGTAATAAACAGGTGATCAGAGCAGGGAACTGACACATGTAGGGGAGGTAATAAACAGGTGATCAGAGCAGGGAACTGACACATGTAGGAGAGATAATAAACAGGTGAACAGAGCAGGAAACTGACACATGTAGGAGAGGTAATAAACAGGTGAACAGAGCAGGGAACTGACACATGTAGGAGAGGTAATAAACAGGTGAACAGAGCAGGAACTGACACATGTAGGAGAGGTAATAAACAGGTGATCAGAGCAGGAACTGACACATGTAGGAGAGGTAATAAACAGGTGATCAGAGCAGGGAACTGACACATGTAGGAGAGGTAATAAACAGGTGATCAGAGCAGGAAACTGACACATGTAGGAGAGGTAATAAACAGGTGATCAGAGCAGGAAACTGACACATGTAGGAGAGGTAATAAACAGGTGATCAGAGCAGGAACTGACACATGTAGGAGAGGTAATAAACAGGTGAACAGAGCAGGGAACTGACACATGTAGGAGAGGTAATAAACAGGTGAACAGAGCAGGGAACTGACACATGTAGGAGAGGTAATAAACAGGTAATCAGAGCAGGGAACTGACACATGTAGGAGAGGTAATAAACAGGTGAACAGAGCAGGGAACTGACACATGTAGGAGAGGTAATAAACAGGTGATCAGAGCAGGAAACTGACACATGTAGGAGAGGTAATAAACAGGTGATCAGAGCAGGGAACTGACACATGTAGGAGAGGTAATAAACAGGTGATCAGAGCAGGAAACTGACACATGTAGGAGAGGTAATAAACAGGTGATCAGAGCAGGGAACTGACACATGTAGGAGAGGTAATAAACAGGTGATCAGAGCAGGGAACTGACACATGTAGGAGAGGTAATAAACAGGTGATCAGAGCAGGGAACTGACACATGTAGGAGAGATAATAAACAGGTGATCAGAGCAGGGAACTGACACATGTAGGAGAGATAATAAACAGGTGATCAGAGCAGGGAACTGACACATGTAGGAGAGATAATAAACAGGGAACAGAGCAGGGAACTGACACATGTAGGAGAGGTAATAAACAGGTGAACAGAGCAGGGAACTGACACATGTAGGAGAGGTAATAAACAGGTGATCAGAGCAGGAACTGACACATGTAGGAGAGATAATAAACAGGTGATCAGAGCAGGGAACTGACACATGTAGGAGAGATAATAAACAGGTGAACAGAGCAGGGAACTGACACATGTAGGAGAGGTAATAAACAGGTGATCAGAGCAGGGAACTGACACATGTAGGAGAGATAATAAACAGGTGATCAGAGCAGGGAACTGACACATGTAGGAGAGATAATAAACAGGTGAACAGAGCAGGGAACTGACACATGTAGGAGAGGTAATAAACAGGTGAACAGAGCAGGAACTGACACATGTAGGAGAGATAATAAACAGGTGATCAGAGCAGGGAACTGACACATGTAGGAGAGATAATAAACAGGTGATCAGAGCAGGGAACTGACACGTGTAGGAGAGATAATAAACAGGTGATCAGAGCAGGGAACTGACACATGTAGGAGAGATAATAAACAGGTGAACAGAGCAGGAACTGACACATGTAGGAGAGGTAATAAACAGGTGAACAGAGCAGGGAACTGACACATGTAGGAGAGGTAATAAACAGGTGATCAGAGCAGGGAACTGACACATGTAGGAGAGATAATAAACAGGTGATCAGAGCAGGAACTGACACATGTAGGAGAGGTAATAAACAGGTGAACAGAGCAGGGAACTGACACATGTAGGAGAGGTAATAAACAGGTGAACAGAGCAGGGAACTGATACATGTAGGAGAGGTAATAAACAGGTGATCAGAGCAGGGAACTGACACATGTAGGGGAGGTAATAAACAGGTGAACAGAGCAGGAACTGACACATGTAGGAGAGGTAATAAACAGGTGAACAGAGCAGGAAACTGACACATGTAGGAGAGATAATAAACAGGTGAACAGAGCAGGGAACTGACACATGTAGGAGAGGTAATAAACAGGTGAACAGAGCAGGGAACTGACACATGTAGGAGAGATAATAAACAGGTGATCAGAGCAGGGAACTGACACATGTAGGAGAGATAATAAACAGGTGAACAGAGCAGGGAACTGACACATGTAGGAGAGATAATAAACAGGTGAACAGAGCAGGAACTGACACATGTAGGAGAGATAATAAACAGGTGATCAGAGCAGGGAACTGACACATGTAGGAGAGGTAATAAACAGGTGAACAGAGCAGGAAACTGACACATGTAGGAGAGGTAATAAACAGGTGAACAGAGCAGGGAACTGACACATGTAGGAGAGGTAATAAACAGGTGATCAGAGCAGGAAACTGACACATGTAGGAGAGGTAATAAACAGGTGAACAGAGCAGGAAACTGACACATGTAGGAGAGGTAATAAACAGGTGATCAGAGCAGGAAACTGACACATGTAGGAGAGGTAATAAACAGGTGATCAGAGCAGGGAACTGACACATGTAGGAGAGGTAATAAACAGGTGAACAGAGCAGGGAACTGACACATGTAGGAGAGATAATAAACAGGTGAACAGAGCAGGGAACTGACACATGTAGGAGAGATAATAAACAGGTGATCAGAGCAGGGAACTGACACATGTAGGAGAGATAATAAACAGGTGATCAGAGCAGGGAACTGACACATGTAGGAGAGATAATAAACAGGTGAACAGAGCAGGAAACTGACACATGTAGGAGAGGTAATAAACAGGTGATCAGAGCAGGGAACTGACACATGTAGGAGAGATAATAAACAGGTGAACAGAGCAGGGAACTGACACATGTAGGAGAGGTAATAAACAGGTGAACAGAGCAGGGAACTGACACATGTAGGAGAGGTAATAAACAGGTGATCAGAGCAGGAAACTGACACATGTAGGAGAGGTAATAAACAGGTGAACAGAGCAGGAAACTGACACATGTAGGAGAGGTAATAAACAGGTGATCAGAGCAGGAAACTGACACATGTAGGAGAGGTAATAAACAGGTGAACAGAGCAGGGAACTGACACATGTAGGAGAGGTAATAAACAGGTGAACAGAGCAGGGAACTGACACATGTAGGAGAGGTAATAAACAGGTGAACAGAGCAGGGAACTGATACATGTAGGAGAGGTAATAAACAGGTGAACAGAGCAGGGAACTGATACATGTAGGAGAGATAATAAACAGGTGATCAGAGCAGGAAACTGACACATGTAGGAGAGATAATAAACAGGTGATCAGAGCAGGGAACTGACACATGTAGGAGAGATAATAAACAGGTGATCAGAGCAGGGAACTGACACATGTAGGAGAGGTAATAAACAGGTGATCAGAGCAGGAAACTGACACATGTAGGAGAGATAATAAACAGGTGAACAGAGCAGGAACTGACACATGTAGGAGAGGTAATAAACAGGTGATCAGAGCAGGGAACTGACACATGTAGGAGAGGTAATAAACAGGTGATCAGAGCAGGGAACTGATACATGTAGGAGAGGTAATAAACAGGTGATCAGAGCAGGAAACTGACACATGTAGGAGAGGTAATAAACAGGTGATCAGAGCAGGGAACTGATACATGTAGGAGAGGTAATAAACAGGTGATCAGAGCAGGAAACTGACACATGTAGGAGAGGTAATAAACAGGTGATCAGAGCAGGGAACTGACACATGTAGGAGAGGTAATAAACAGGTGATCAGAGCAGGAACTGACACATGTAGGAGAGGTAATAAACAGGTGATCAGAGCAGGAACTGACACATGTAGGAGAGGTAATAAACAGGTGAACAGAGCAGGGAACTGACACATGTAGGAGAGGTAATAAACAGGTGATCAGAGCAGGAAACTGACACATGTAGGAGAGGTAATAAACAGGTGAACAGAGCAGGAACTGACACATGTAGGAGAGGTAATAAACAGGTGAACAGAGCAGGGAACTGACACATGTAGGAGAGGTAATAAACAGGTGAACAGAGCAGGAAACTGACACATGTAGGAGAGGTAATAAACAGGTGATCAGAGCAGGAAACTGACACATGTAGGAGAGGTAATAAACAGGTGAACAGAGCAGGAAACTGACACATGTAGGAGAGGTAATAAACAGGTGAACAGAGCAGGGAACTGACACATGTAGGAGAGGTAATAAACAGGTGAACAGAGCAGGAACTGACACATGTAGGAGAGGTAATAAACAGGTGAACAGAGCAGGAAACTGACACATGTAGGAGAGGTAATAAACAGGTGAACAGAGCAGGGAACTGACACATGTAGGAGAGGTAATAAACAGGTGAACAGAGCAGGGAACTGACACATGTAGGAGAGGTAATAAACAGGTGAACAGAGCAGGAAACTGACACATGTAGGAGAGGTAATAAACAGGTGAACAGAGCAGGAAACTGACACATGTAGGAGAGGTAATAAACAGGTGAACAGAGCAGGGAACTGACACATGTAGGAGAGGTAATAAACAGGTGAACAGAGCAGGGAACTGACACATGTAGGAGAGGTAATAAACAGGTGAACAGAGCAGGAAACTGACACATGTAGGAGAGGTAATAAACAGGTGAACAGAGCAGGGAACTGACACATGTAGGAGAGGTAATAAACAGGTGAACAGAGCAGGGAACTGACACATGTAGGAGAGGTAATAAACAGGTGATCAGAGCAGGGAACTGACACATGTAGGAGAGGTAATAAACAGGTGAACAGAGCAGGGAACTGACACATGTAGGAGAGGTAATAAACAGGTGAACAGAGCAGGGAACTGACACATGTAGGAGAGGTAATAAACAGGTGAACAGAGCAGGGAACTGACACATGTAGGAGAGGTAATAAACAGGTGATCAGAGCAGGGAACTGACACATGTAGGAGAGGTAATAAACAGGTGATGAATGAGTCCAGGTGAGGCCAATATCACTGATGCGAGTGACGAGGGAAGGCAGGTGTGTGTAATTAATGGCAGGGCAGCCTGGCGTCCTCAATCGCTGGGGGGCAGTTGTGGTAGTCTTGACCTGTCATTTGCCTGCCCCTGTTACAATAAACATTGTTACTTCACACAGTCTGCTCTTAGGTCTTACTGTGATACCTGATACAGAAGAGGGAGCAAAGGAAGCATTGACCTACAGAGGTTCAGCCGTGGCAATATATTCATTTGGACAATAGATATTCTGCCAGTCAAAACTGGGATGTTAGTCCATCTACTGAGGTCAGATTGAATTGATTTGAGTGTTCTGTTAAAGTCTCTGGCAACGATTTTATCTAAGGAAGGCTAAATATAGACATGGTCTAGATATAGTAAAATATCGGCCTGCGTATAATAAGATTAAATAGATTTGAGGGAAATTGGTGTTATCTCCTTCGATTGACAAATTGCCTGGGCCAGGGGCTCCGTGTAAAATAAAAAGAGGAAATCGGATGGCTTTGTCTGTTGCTTCTTGTGATTCTGAACGGAGTAGAGCAGATATTGCCTGTTATAACTATGGCTGAGGGATTGACATTAGAGCCAATTCCCACATATTCCAAGACAGACCAGAGATATGACCCTTCTAGAGAGCAGATCACCCCGACTTCAAGCTCTTACTTTCCAGAACCTTTAGGAGCCGTGATGGGAAAAGTTACAGCAAGAGGCAGGACTCTGATCTTTACATCAGGGCTAATGTCTCATTCCAATCGTAGAGTCCTTTTCTGTTCTCTCCGTTTAGGAGTCAGACACTCCTTTTATTGGACCATTTGGAGTCGGGTGACTTTCTCTCGGAAGAAGAAGAAGAAGACCTGGCGATCAAGAAAGCTTTTGTGTCATCGGCTCAGCTTTAAGAGGGACATACTGTAAAATGAGTTATACCTTTAAAAGGGATGTATAATGAGTTATAGATTTAAAAACAAGGATTATCATGTAACTTTAATGTTTCCCTCTCCTTGATGTCATATCATTGAGATGTGTTCTTCCTCCCTCTTCCAGAGAGAAAACAATAACGAGAATGAGAGAGAGAGATAAATAAATGCTTTACTTTCTACAATTATACCAGGATACAGCAGACCTTCCTCCCCTCGTCCTCTCTCCCTCCCCTCATCCTCCCTCCTCTCATCCTCCCTCCCTCTATACCTCCTTCTTCCTCCGTCTCTCCAGACACATTTCACAGTGCAGTAACTACAAAAACACAACTCTTTTGGATCCCAAGGAGCTTCTGGACAAAGGGAGATAAGAGAGAGGGGTGAGGATAGGATTAACTTCTTTAACACCCAAAATGTCTCCTAATAAAGCAGGAGGCTGGAGACAGGCATGCCAACCCTGACAGACAGCTCTACCGACTACTGCAGGGCAGGTAGGGCACAGCATACTGAACACACAGTTACCCTGTGTATACTGAACACACACACACACACACACAGTTACCCTGTGCATACTGAACACACAGTTACCCTGTGCATACTGAACACACAGTTACCCTGTGCATACTGAACACACAGTTACCCTGTGTATACTGAACACACACACACAGTTACCCTGTGCATACTGAACACACAGTTACCCTGTGCATACTGAACACACATTTACCCTGTGTATACTGAACACACAGTTACCCTGTGCATACTGAACACACACAGTTACCCTGTGCATACTGAACACACACAGTTACCCTGTGCATACTGAACACACAGTTACCCTGTGCATACTGAACACACAGTTACCCTGTGCATACTGAACACACAGTTACCCTGTGCATACTGAACACACAGTTACCCTGTGCATACTGAACACACATTTACCCTGTGTATACTGAACACACAGTTACCCTGTGTATACTGAACACACATTTACCCTGTGTATACTGAACACACAGTTACCCTGTGTAAACTGAACACACAGTTACCCTGTGCATACTGAACACACAGTTACCCTGTGCATACTGAACACACATTTACCCTGTGTATACTGAACACACAGTTACCCTGTGCATACTGAACACACAGTTACCCTGTGCATACTGAACACACAGTTACCCTGTGTAAACTGAACACACACAGCTATATAGGTCAGAGAGGCCACAGCCTGCTTACCGAACACCACACACACACATGTATATTTTCAGTGTATATTGTGAGTATTGGAGTGACCCTCTTAGGGGCTCTAATTCTCTACAAGCCAGATGCAGGCCACTCACCCAGCTGCCAGTAGGACAGAGCAGAGACGGCACCTGGAGAGCGTGGTTTTTCCCTTTCACCTCTCATTATCGTGTTCCTCCCTGTCCCAGACACAATGACACGCAGACATGACTCACAGGGCTTCCAGGCATAGAGGTCACTCTCCCCCACTCCCCTCTGGGTTGATGGGCAGTGCTGGGGAAGGTGGAGGAAGGAGGGTTTGAGGCTACAGTTAGTGTCCACTGTCTGGTTCAGTGTTGGGGAAGGTGGAGGAAGGAGGGTTTGAGGCTACAGTTAGTGTCCACTGTCTGGTTCAGTGTTGGGGAAGGTGGAGGAAGGAGGGTTTGAAGCTACAGTTAGTGTCCACTGTCTGGTTCAGTGTTGGGGAAGGTGGAGGAAGGAGGGTTTGAAGCTACAGTTAGTGTCCACTGTCTGGTTCAGTGTTGGGGAAGGTGGAGGAAGGAGGGTTTGAGGCTACAGTTAGTGTCCACTGTCTGGTTCAGTGTTGGGGAAGGTGGAGGAAGGAGGGTTTGAAGCTACAGTTAGTGTCCACTGTCTGGTTCAGTGCTGGGGAAGGTGGAGGAAGGAGGGTTTGAGGCTACAGTTAGTGTCCACTGTCTGGTTCAGTGCTGGGGAAGGTGGAGGAAGGAGGGTTTGAAGCTACAGTTAGTGTCCACTGTCTGGTTCAGTGTTGGGGAAGGTGGAGGAAGGAGGGTTTTAGGCTACAGTTAGTGTCCACTGTCTGGTTCAGTGTTGGGGAAGGTGGAGGAAGGAGGGTTTGAAGCTACAGTTAGTGTCCACTGTCTGGTTCAGTGTTGGGGAAGGTGGAGGAAGGAGGGTTTGAGGCTACAGTTAGTGTCCACTGTCTGGTTCAGTGCTGGGGAAGGTGGAGGAAGGAGGGTTTGAGGCTACAGTTAGTGTCCACTGTCTGGTTCAGTGTTGGGGAAGGTGGAGGAAGGAGGGTTTCAGGCTACAGTTAGTGTCCACTGTCTGGTTCAGTGTTGGGGAAGGTGGAGGAAGGAGGGTTTCAGGCTACAGTTAGTGTCCACTGTCTGGTTCAGTGCTGGGGAAGGTGGAGGAAGGAGGGTTTGAGGCTACAGTTAGTGTCCACTGTCTGGTTCAGTGTTGGGGAAGGTGGAGGAAGGAGGGTTTCAGGCTACAGTTAGTGTCCACTGTCTGGTTCAGTGTTGGGGAAGGTGGAGGAAGGAGGGTTTCAGGCTACAGTTAGTGTCCACTGTCTGGTTCAGTGTTGGGGAAGGTGGAGGAAGGAGGGTTTCAGGCTACAGTTAGTGTCCACTGTCTGGTTCAGTGCTGGGGAAGGTGGAGGGAGGAGGGTTTCAGGCTACAGTTAGTGTCCACTGTCTGGTTCAGTGTTGGGGAAGGTGGAGGAAGGAGGGTTTGAGGCTACAGTTAGTGTCCACTGCCTGGTTCAGTGTTGGGGAAGGTGGAGGAAGGAGGGTTTGAGGCTACAGTTAGTGTCCACTGTCTGGTTCAGTGTTGGGGAAGGTGGAGGAAGGAGGGTTTGAGGCTACAGTTAGTGTCCACTGTCTGGTTCAGTGCTGGGGAAGGTGGAGGAAGGAGGGTTTCAGGCTACAGTTAGTGTCCACTGTCTGGTTCAGTGCTGGGGAAGGTGGAGGAAGGAGGGTTTGAGGCTACAGTTAGTGTCCACTGTCTGGTTCAGTGTTGGGGAAGGTGGAGGAAGGAGGGTTTCAGGCTACAGTTAGTGTCCACTGTCTGGTTCAGTGCTCTGTGTCACCAGAACACATCTCCTGGCCAGCTGAGTGTTCAGCCAATCAAACCCATTCTGCTCTGTTCGGCAAGAGAAGTATTGCCTTCCACTCTTCAGGTGAATGTGAAAGAGATTTTGTCTGAATGGGGAGAAATCACTGGTGGGAAAAGTACCCAATTGTCATACTTGAGTAAAAGTGAACATACCTTAACAGAAAATGACTCAAGTAAAGTCACCCAGTAAAATACTACTTGAGTAAAGGTTTAACAGTATTTGATTTTAAATATACTTAAGTATCAAAAGTGAAAGGAAATGTATAAGTAATTTCAAATTCCTTATATTAAGCAAACCAGACGGCCCGATGTTCTTGATTTTTGAATTTACGGATAGTCAGGGGCACACTCCGACACTCCAACACATCATTTACAAATGAAGCATTTGTGTTTAGTAAATCAGAGGCAGTAGGGATGAGCAGGAATGTTCTCTTAATAAGTGTGTGAATTGGACCCTTTTCCTGTTCTGCTAAGCATTTAAAATGGAATGAGTACTTTTGGGTGTCAGGGAAAATGTATGAAGTAAAAATAACATTATTTTCTTTAGCACTGTAGTGAAGTAAAAGTTGTCAAAAAAATATAAATATGAAATTACAGATACCCTGCAACTCCTTAAGTAGTACTTTAAAGTAATTTTACTTAAGTACTTTACACCACAGAGAGGGATACAAGATGTGTGTGTGACAATGTTCTATGTGTGTCGAACAAGGAAGATACAGAGAAAACATACTGTATGAGAGAGAAGACACAGGGAGAGACCGACAGAGAAAGCATACTGTATGAGAGAGAAGACACAGGGAGAGACCGACAGAGAAAGCATACTGTATGAGAGAGAAGACACAGGGAGAAACCGACAGAGAAAGCATACTGTATGAGAGAGAAGACAGGGGGAGAGACCGACAGAGAAAACATACTGTATGAGAGAGAAGACACAGGGAGAGACCGACAGAGAAAGCATACTGTATGAGAGAGACGACAGAGGGAGAGACCGACAGAGAAAGCATACTGTATGAGAGAGAAGACACAGGGAGAGACCGACGGAGAAAACCTACTGTATGAGAGAGAAGACACAGGGAGAGACCGACAGAGAAAGCATACTGTATGAGAGAGAAGACACAGGGAGAGACCGACAGAGAAAGCATACTGTATGAGAGAGAAGACAGAGGGAGAAACCGACAGAGAAAGCATACTGTATGAGAGAGAAGACACAGGGAGAGACCGACAGAGAAAACATACTGTATGAGAGAGAAGACACAGGGAGAGACCGACAGAGAAAGCATACTGTATGAGAGAGACGACAGAGGGAGAGACCGACAGAGAAAGCATACTGTATGAGAGAGAAGACACAGGGAGAGACCGACGGAGAAAACCTACTGTATGAGAGAGAAGACACAGGGAGAGACCGACAGAGAAAGCATACTGTATGAGAGAGAAGACAGAAGGAGAGACCGACAGAGAAAACATACTGTATGAGAGAGAAGACACAGGGAGAGACCGACAGAGAAAGCATACTGTATGAGAGAGACGACAGAGGGAGAGACCGACAGAGAAAGCATACTGTATGAGAGAGAAGACACAGGGAGAGACCGACGGAGAAAACCTACTGTATGAGAGAGAAGACACAGGGAGAGACCGACAGAGAAAGCATACTGTATGAGAGAGAAGACACAGGGAGAGACCAACAGAGAAAGCATACTGTATGAGACAGAAGACACAGGGAGAGACCGACAGAGAAAACATACTGTCTGAGAGAGAAGACACAGGGAGAGACCGACAGAGAAAACCTACTGTATGAGAGAGAAGACACAGGGAGAGACCGACAGAGAAAGCATACTGTATGAGAGAGAAGACAGGGGGAGAGACCGACAGAGAAAACATACTGTATGAGAGAGAAGACAGGGGGAGAGACCGACAGAGAAAACATACTGTATGAGAGAGAAGACAGAAGGAGAGACCGACAGAGAAAACATACTGTATGAGAGAGAAGACACAGGGAGAGACCGACAGAGAAAACATACTGTATGAGAGAGAAGACAGAAGGAGAGACCGACAGAGAAAGCATACTGTATGAGAGAGAAGACACAGGGAGAGACCGACAGAGAAAGCATACTGTATGAGAGAGAAGACAGGGGGAGAGACCGACAGAGAAAACATACTGTATGAGAGAGAAGACAGGGGGAGAGACCGACAGAGAAAACATACTGTATGAGAGAGAAGACAGAAGGAGAGACCGACAGAGAAAACATACTGTATGAGAGAGAAGACACAGGGAGAGACCGACAGAGAAAACATACTGTATGAGAGAGAAGACAGAAGGAGAGACCGACAGAGAAAGGCTATATGATTTTTGGCTCCACAGGTTCTCTATGTTAATGAAGACAGGGATCCATTAACAGCAGACAACACTCTTTAATCCTCTTTAACAGCCCGCTCCACTGACCCAGGAGGAAGCTGCAGCAGAAAATCATTTTTCTACTCCGCAGCCCATCAACAAAAGCTTATATTTGGGGCAGGGCCCTGCAGAACTTACACTGGTGAGGGTGATTTCCAGGAAGTTTGAATGTGTTACTTCCATGTGTGCGTGTGCGCGCGCACGTGTGCGTGAGTGTGCATGTGTTTGGTGCGTGTGTGTGTGTGTGTGTGTGAGAGAGTCCGTACATCGAACAGCCCTCGAAGTCAGAGCTAAACATATCCCCAACGTTGTGCCATTGAAGTTTGGAAAGGCCAATTGTTGATCAAGAAATGTCATTTTCAGTATAGTTTTGAACACTCCTATTTAGGTTGCCATTTTTCCATTTTGGTTTTGTGGGTTATTGTCTATGTGTTGCTGCATGTCAGCACTCGTGTTTATAGCTTCACGTTCATTTTGTTGTTTTGTATAGTCTGTTCAGTGTTCGTTCTTCCATTAAAGAAGAATGTATTCATATCATGCTGTGCCTTGGTCTCCTCGTTATGACCAACGTGACAGAATAACCCACCAAACAAGAACAAAATGGACGAGACGCTATAAACACGAGTGCTGACATGCAACTACACATAGACAATAACCCACCAAACCAAAATGGCAACCTAAATAGGATCCCCAATCAGAGACAACGATAAACAGCTGCCTCTGATCGGGAACCAATTCAGGCCACCATAGATCTACATTTACCTAGACAAACCAAAACCCCATAGATATACAAAAAAAAAACTAAACAAGACAAAAACACATTTACCACCCTCGTCACATCCTGACCTAACCAAAATAATAAAGAAAACTAAGATAACTAAGGTCAGGGTGTGACAACCTGTAATATTACATTTTCATTTTTAAGGGCGTGGTCAAGGCGCTTCACTCAACTCTACCTCATACCCACCAATACAGCTGTAAAAGGCTTCAGTGTTATTAGCCTTAGCCTATTTGGCTAGCTGTAAAAAGCTTCAGTGTTATTAGCCTTAGCCTATTTGGCTAGCTGTAAAAAGCTTCAGTGTTATTAGCCTTAGCCTATTTGGCTAGCTGTAAAAAGCTTCAGTGTTATTAGCCTTAGCCTATTTGGCTAGCTGCAAAAAGCTTCAGTGTTATTAGCCTTAGCCTATTTGGCTAGCTGTAAAAAGCTTCAATGTTATTAGCCTTAGCCTATTTGGCTAGCTGTAAAAAGTGTTAAGTGTTTTCCCCACAGCAATGTTCCAACATCAAGTGGAAAGCCTTCCCAGAAGAGTGGAGGCTGTTATAGAGTCAAAGGCAGGGGACCAACTCCATATTAATGCCCATGATTTTGGAATGAGATGTTCGACATGACATACTTTTGGTCATGTACTAAGCCCCCTCTTTAGTCTCAACAGCTTTTTCACTGACCCCTAATCAGTGACTCAATGTCCCCTGCAGAAATATGACAGACCCAATAGCTTTTTTACTGATTCCAAAACAGTGTCTTGAAGTCCTCTGTCTCCTCTTAGGGCTAGGGGGCAGTGTTCGGAAGTTCGGATGACTGACGTGCCCGAAGTCAACTGCCTGTTACTCAGGCCCAGAAGCTAGGATATGCATATAATCGGTAGCATTGGATAGAAAACACTCTGAAGCTTCTAAAACTGTTACAATAATTTCTGTGGGTATAACAGAACTGATATGGCAGGCGAAATCCCAAGGAAAATCCATCCGGATAAAAAAAATTGGGAGGTCACAGGCCATTTCAATGCTAGCCTATGGGACATACAAATAAAAATGACCCAGATTGCAGTTTCTATGGCTTCCACTAGATGTCAACAGTCTTTAGAAAGGCTTTCAGGCTTGTTTCTTGAACAATGAACAAGTAGTTGTAGTTTTTCCAAGGTGTCCCTCATTAGAAAAGTAGTCTTGTTGTGTGTGTGAATGAGGTGGGTGCTTTTCATTATTTATCTTCCCTATTGAACATACTATTCTCCATATTAAATTGTATCATTTATTTAGATATTAGAGTACCTGAGGATTAATTAGAAACATCGTTTGACTTGTTTGGACGAACTTTACCGGAAACTTTTTAGGTTTGTTTGTATGCATGTTGATCGAGTGGATTACTGAAATCAATGGCGCCACATAAGCATACTTTTTTGGATATAAAGAAGGACTTTATCGAACTAAACGACCATTCATTGTGTAGTTGGGGCCCTTGGCATTGCAAACAGGGGAAGATATTCAAAGGTAAGTGATATATTTAATCGATATTTGTGATTTTTGTGACTCCTGTGCTGGTTTGAAAAAAGTATTTTGATGTGGGGCGCTGTTCTCAGATAATCGCATGGTATGCTTTTGCCTTAAAGCCTTTTTGAAATCTGACAACGTGGTTGGATTAAAAAGAAGTTAAGCTTTTAAACGATGTCGGACACTTGTATGTTCATGAATGTTTAATAATTGAATTTGGCGCATTCCAACGGATGATGTGGGTTTTGATCCCGGTAATGGGATCGGATCCCTAAGAGGGGAAAGACGAGACTTTGTGTAACAGATGTGAAACGGCTGTGCATTAAAGGGGGGGACCAACTCCATATTAATATTGATGAATTTGGAATGAGATGTTCGATGAGGTGTCCATGTACTGTTGGTCATGAGTGTATATCAGTGTATGTCAGCCTAATGGCGGTGTAGATTATTACAACACACATTCTAGTGTTACAACTTGTAACAAAGCTACATGGGGTTATTACTAATGCGACCGCGATAGGTATAACGCCCGGAGCCATTTGCTGATTGGACACCTCCGATGTCACTGAAATAAAAAACAAAGAAACTGCTATGTCGGTTATCGCGGGTTAAGGCAGAACTGATTGAATCTGGCCTTGAGTCAATGTATTTAAGTTGAAATGTTTACCTAAATTCAATCTCCACAGCACTGGTTGAAATGAGATGAAAACAGTACTGCAGGGTTCCCCAACCAAATTCACAGTCTACAAATGATTTGTAATTGTATGCTCTGGCCTCCTGACCAGCCACTCAATAAAAAATCATCCTGCAGCCGAATCTAGTTGATGATCCCTGCTGGACTGTTTGATGATCCATAACTACAACATTTTCAGACAAGATAGAACGGCCAAAGGGGCGGTGTTGCAATCTACTGCAGAGATAGCCTGCAGAGTTCTGTCCTACTATCCAGGTCTGTACCCAAACAATTTCAACTTCTACTTTTAAAAATCCACCTCTCTAAAAACAAGTCTCTCACCGTTGCCGCCTGCTGTGCTCTGGACACCATATGTGAACTGATTGCCCCCCATCTATCTTCAGAGCTCGTGCTGCTAAGTGACCTAAACTGTGACATGCTTAACACCCCGGCCATCCTACAATCTAAGCTTGATGCCCTCAATCTCACACAAATTATCAATGAACCTACCAGGTACAACAACAAAGCCGTAAACACGGGCACCATCATAGATATCATCCTAACCAACTTACCCTCTAAATACACCTCTGCTATTTTCAACCAAGATCTCAGCGATCACCCTGCACATTGCCTGCATCCGTAATGGGTCAGCGGTCAAACGACCTCCACTCATCACTGTCAAACGCTCCCTGAAACACTTCAGCGAGCAGGCCTTTCTAATCGACCTGGCCCGGGTATCCTGGAAGGACATTGACCTCATCCCGTCAGTAGAGGATGCCTGGTTATTCTTTAAAAGTGACTTCCTCACCATCTTAAATAAGCATGCTCCATTCAAAAAAATGTGAACTAGGAATAGATATAGCCCTTGGTTCACTCCAGACCTGTCTGCCCTTGACCAGCACAAAAACATCCTGTGGCGTTCTGCATTAGCATCAAATAGCCCCTGTGATATGCAACTTTTTAGGGAAGTTAGAAACCAATAAACACAGGCAGTTAGAAAAGCCAAGGCTAGCTTTTTCAAGCAGAAATTTGCTTCCTGCAAAACAAACTCAAAAAAGTTCTGAGACATTGTAAAGTCCATGGAGAATAATGCACCTCCTCCCAGCTGCCCACTGCACTGAGGATAGAAAACTCTATCACCACAGATAAATCCACTATAATTGAGAAATTCAACAAGTATTTTTCTACGGCTGGCCATGCTTTCCACCTGGCCACCGATACCCTGGTCAACAGTACTGCACCCCCCACAACAACTCGCCCAACCCTTCCATATTTCTCCTCCTCCCAAATTCAGATAGCTGATGTTCTGAAAGAGCTGCAAAATCTGGACGCTCACAAATCAGCCGGACTAGACAATCTGGACCCTGTCTTTCTAAAATTATCTGACAAAATTGTTGCAACCCCTATTACTAGCCTGTTCAACCTCTCTTTCGTGTCGTCTGAGATTCCCAAATATTGGAAAGCAGCTGCGGTCATGACACTCTTGACCCAAACTGCTACAGACCTATTTCTATCCTACCCTGCCTTTCTAAGGTCTTCGAAAGCCAAGTTAACAAACAGATCACCGACCATTTCGAATCCCACCGTACCTTCTCCGCTATGCAATCTGGTTTCAGAGCTGGTCATAGGTGCACCTCAGCCACGCTCAAGGTTCTAAACCATATCTTAACCGCCATCGATAACAAACAATACTGTGCAGCCGTATTCATTGACCTGGCCGAGGCTTTAGACTCTGTCAATCACCACATCCTCATCTTCAGACTCAACAGCCTTGGTTTCTCAAATGATTGCCTCGCCTGGTTCACCAACTACTTCTCCGACAGAGTTCAGTGTGTCAAATCTGAGGGCCTGTTGTCTGGGCCTCTGGCAGTCTCTATGGGGGTGCCACATGGTTAAATTCTTGGACCGCCTCTCTTCTCTATATATATCAATGATGTCGCTCTTGCTGCTGGTGAGTCTCTGATTCACCTCTATGCAGATGACACCATTCTGAATACTTCTGGCCCTTCTTTGGACACTGTGTTAACAACCCTCCAGACGAGCTTCAATGCCATACAACTCTCCTTCCGTGGCCTCCAACTGCTCTTAAATACAAGTAAAACTAAATGCATGCTCTTCAACCGATCGCTGCCTGCACCTGCCCGCCCGTCTAGCATCACTACACTGGACGGTTCTGACTTAGAATATGTGTATAACTACAAATACCTAGGTGTCTGGTTAGACTGTAAACTCTCCTTCCAGACTCACATAAAACATCTCAATCCAAAGTTAAATCTATAATCGGCTTCCTATTTTGCCACAAAGCATCCTTCACTCATGCTGCCAAACATACCCTCGTAAAACTGACCATCTTACCGATCCTCGACTTTGGTGATGTGATTTACAAAACAGTCTCCAACACCCTACTCAACAAATTGGATGCAGTCTATCACAGTGCCAACCGTTTTGTCACCAAAGCCCCATATACTACCCACCACTGTGACCTGTACACTCTCGTTGGCTGGCCCTCGCTTTATACTCGTCGCCAAACCCACTGGCTCCAGGTCATCTACAAGACCCTGCTAGGTAAAGTCCCGCTTTATCTCTGCTCGCTCGTCACCATAGCTGCACCCACCTGTAGCACGCGTTCCACTTGTCATCCCCCAAAGCCAATTCCTACTTTGGCCGCCTTTCCTTCCAGTTCTCTGCTGCCAATGACTGGAACGAAATACACAAATCTCTGAAACTGGAAACACTTATCTCCCTCACTAGCTTTAAGCACCAGCTGTCAGAGCAGCTCACAGATCACTGCACCTGTACATAGCCCATCTATAAATAGCCCAAACAACTTCCTCATCCCCTACTGTATTTATTTATTTTGCTCATTTGCACCCCAGTATTTCTACTTTTCACACTCATCTACTGTCAAATCTACCATTCCAGTGTTTTTAATTGCTATATTGTATTTACTACGCCACCATGGCCTATGTATTGCCTTTACCTCCCTTTTCTCACCTCATTTGCTCACATTGTATATATACTTATTTTTCTACTGTATTATTGGCTGTATGTTTGTTTTTCTCCATGTGTAACTCTGTGTTGAACTGCTTTGCTTTATCTTGGCCAGGTCGCAGTTGTAAATGAGAACTTGTTCTCAACTTGCCTACCTGATTAAATAAAGGTGAAATATATATATTTTTTAAATGATCCCTGCTGTACTGGTTGATGATCTCTGCTGTACTGGTTGATGATCCCTGCTGCTGAATCTAGCTGATGATCCCTGCTGTACTGGTTGATGATCCCTGCTGCTGAATCTAGCTGATGATCCCTGCTGTACTGGCTGATGATCCCTGCTGTACTGGTTGATGATCCCTGCTGCTGAATCTAGCTGATGATCCCTGCTGTACTGGTTGATGATCCCTGCTGCTGAATCTAGCTGATGATCCTTGCTGTACTGGTTGATGATCCCTGCTGCTGAATCTAGCTGATGATCCCTGCTGTACTGGCTGATGATCCCTGCTGTACTGGTTGATGATCCCTGCTGTACTGGTTGATGATCCCTGCTGTACTGGTTGATGATCCCTGCTGCTGAATCTAGCTGATGATCCCTGCTGTACTGGTTGATGATCCCTGCTGTACTGGTTGATGATCCCTGCTGTACTGGTTGATGATCCCTGCTGCTGAATCTAGCTGATGATCCCTGCTGTACTGGTTGATGATCCCTGCTGCTGAATCTAGCTGATGATCCCTGCTGTACTGGCTGATGATCCCTGCTGTACTGGTTGATGATCCCTGCTGTACTGGTTGATGATCCCTGCTGTACTGGTTGATTATATCTGCTATACTGGTTGATGATCTCTGCTGCTGAATCTAGCTGATGATCTCTGCTGTACTGGTCGATGACCTTTTTCAAATTCAGTGTACTTTCCACGTTGATTACATGTCGCAATACGTTGACAAATTACATTGAAACAACATTGATTCAACCAGTGTGTGCCCAGTGGGTTGGGACATGATTTCTACTACTGTAATTTAACCATTTTATTGTTCTGTAGGATGTCGGGAGTTTACTGTGGACCTGGGCATTTGTTCCCCAAAACCTCCTCACTAAACCCACTGTTCAATGTGACTTCCTCTGTCTGAGACCAAGGTTACTGTATGAGTAATGGTGGATATGGACCCAATGATGCTCCTCGGTCTCCCTATTTGATGTGTCCCATCACACTGAACAGAACAGAACAGACATTCTGTCCTTGGGCTCTGTAGAACGTCCTGTCTGTGTTGTGTAGACATGGATGTCAGCTCAGTCAACTGGGCTCCTGCCTAAAGACCCCCCACCCTCACACTGGAAAGACTTGGCAAATGCACCACCAGCCTGTGTTTGAGTTGATGTACTTGAAGTTCTAGTGTGTGTGTGTGTGTGTGTGTGTGTGTGTGTGTGTGTGTGTGTGTGTGTGTGTGTGTGTGTGTGTGTGTGTGTGTGTGTGTGTGTGTGTGTGTGTGTGTGTGTGTGTGTGTGTGTGTGTGTGATACAATTCCATATGGATAGACAAGATAAGGTTTTGTCACTCGTCATTTGACCAATGGGGCCCCCTTCAGGTTAGGAGGCTGTACTATCACAGCTCTGCAAAGGCCCCAGATCAGATTGTGAAAGTATCAAAATGTAATCAGCAATTCAGATTCAACAGCAACAAAAAGAATCAGTAACTGGGGAATCATTAAAAAGAGCATAGATAAATGTCTACCAAACCGACTGTAACTGAACATTAATCAAACACAGGAGATTGAAGATCTTTCCGTTGAACAGAATAGTTATTTATTAATTCATTATACAGAGAAAATGGAAAGTAAGATGTTTTTGCTGACACAATAGGTTACCCACTACCCACACAAAATAGTGTATTTTATTATTATCCTCAAAGCAGTAGATTTGTAACCAAAGTTATACCAGTAATGGTCAGTATCAGGGCTGGCTAATGTTGTCTAATCATATACATGGCTGTAACTTTAAAGACATTTAAATAGATATATGAAATACATTTTTCACTATGAAGGATTGGTGTTTATTGTAAACACGTGTAGCCTGCAACTAAATTGAATGAAATGTTATCGGGAACTCTGGATAATCGTGCACATCATTGAAGATTAAAAACGTGGTTGGATTGGAGGTGTTATCTGTGACACTGTCGTACAAGTCTGCACACCTCCCTAAAGGTTTGTCAGGGGGAATAATCCAGTCTGAGTGTCTCTGAGTGTCGTCTCCAACCAGAACCCTGACCAGGTACATGCACTACACCTCCCTAAAGGTTTGTCAGGGGGAATAATCCAGCCTGAGTGTCTCTGAGTGTCGTCTCCAACCAGAACCCTGACCAGGTACATGCACTACACCTCCCTAAAGGTTTGTCAGGGGGAATAATCCAGCCTGAGTGTCTCTGAGTGTCGTCTCCAACCAGAACCCTGACCAGGTACATGCACTACACCTCCCTAAAGGTTTGTCAGGGGGAATAATCCAGCCTGAGTGTCTCTGAGTGTCGTCTCCAACCAGAACCCTGGCCAGGTACATGCACTACACCTCCCTAAAGGTTTGTCAGGGGGAATAATCCAGTCTGAGTGTCTCTGAGTGTCGTCTCCAACAAGAACCCTGGCCAGGTACATGCACTACACCTCCCTAAAGGTTTGTCAGGGGAATAATCCAGCCTGAGTGTCGTCTCCAACCAGAACCCTGGCCAGGTACATGCACTACACCTCCCTAAAGGTTTGTCAGGGGGAATAATCCAGTCTGAGTGTCTCTGAGTGTCGTCTCAACCAGAACCCTGACCAGGTACATGCACTACACCTCCCTAAAGGCTTGTCAGGGGGAATAATCCAGCCTGAGTGTCTCTGAGTGTCGTCTCCAACAAGAAACCTGGCCAGGTACATGCACTACACCTCCCTAAAGGTTTGTCAGGGGGAATAATCCAGTCTGAGTGTCTCTGAGTGTCGTCTCCAACCAGAACCCTGACCAGGTACATGCACTACACCTCCCTAAAGGCTTGTCAGGGGGAATAATCCAGCCTGAGTGTCTCTGAGTGTCGTCTCCAACCAGAACCCTGACCAGGTACATGCACTACATCTCCCTAAAGGTTTGTCAGGGGGAATAATCCAGCCTGAGTGTCTCTGAGTGTCGTCTCCAACCAGAACCCTGGCCAGGTACATGCACTACACCTCCCTAAAGGCTTGTCAGGGGGAATAATCCAGCCTGAGTGTCTCTGAGTGTCGTCTCCAACCAGAACCCTGGCCAGGTACATGCACTACACCTCCCTAAAGGTTTGTCAGGGGGAATAATCCAACCTGAGTGTCTCTGAGTGTCGTCTCCAACCAGAACCCTGACCAGGTACATGCACTACACCTCCCTAAAGGTTTGTCAGGGGAATAATCCAGCCTGAGTGTCTCTGCGTGTCGTCTCCAACCAGAACCCTGACCAGGTACATGCACTACATCTCCCTAAAGGTTTGTCAGGGGAATAATCCAGCCTGAGTGTCTCTGAGTATCGTCTCCAACCAGAACCCTGACCAGGTACATGCACTACACCTCCCTAAAGGTTTGTCAGGGGAATAATTCAGCCTGAGTGTCTCTGAGTGTCGTCGCCAACCAGAACCCTGACCAGGTACATGCACTACACCTCCCTAAAGGTTTGTCAGGGGAATAATCCAGCCTGAGTGTCTCTGAGTGTCGTCTCCAACAGAACCCTGACCAGGTACATGCACTACACCTCCCTAAAGGTTTGTCAGGGGGAATAATCCAGCCTGAGTGTCTCTGAGTGTCGTCTCCAACCAGAACCCTGACCAGGTACATGCGCTACACCTCCCTAAAGGTTTGTCAGGGGGAATAATCCAGCCTGGGTGTCTCTGAGTGTCGTCTCCAACCAGAACCCTGACCAGGTACATGCGCTACACCTCCCCTAAAGGTTTGTCAGGGGGAATAATCCAGCCTGAGTGTCTCTTTGTGTCGTCTCCAACCAGAACCCTGACCAGGTACATGCACTACACCTCCCTAAAGGTTTGTCAGGGGGAATAATCCAGTCTGAGTGTCTCTGAGTGTCGTCTCCAACCAGAACCCTGACCAGGTACATGCACTACACCTCCCTAAAGGTTTGTCAGGGGGAATAATCCAGCCTGAGAGTCTCTGAGTGTCGTCTCCAACCAGAACCCTGACCAGGTACATGCACTACACCTACCTAAAGGTTTGTCAGGGGGAATAATCCAGCCTGGGTGTCTCTGAGTGTCGTCTCCAACCAGAACCCTGACCAGGTACATGCACTACACCTCCCTAAAGGTTTGTCAGGGGGAATAATCCAGTCTGAGTGTCTCTGAGTGTCGTCTCCAACCAGAACCCTGACCAGGTACATGCACTACACCTCCCTAAAGGTTTGTCAGGGGGAATAATCCAGCCTGAGTGTCGTCTCCAACCAGAACCCTGACCAGGTACATGCACTACACCTCCCTAAAGGTTTGTCAGGGGGAATAATCCAGCCAGGGTGTCTCTGAGTGTCGTCTCCAACCAGAACCCTGACCAGGTACATGCACTACACCTCCCTAAAGGTTTGTCAGGGGGAATAATCCAGCCTGAGTGTCGTCTCCAACCAGAACCCTGGCCAGGTACATGCACTACACCTCCCTAAAGGTTTGTCAGGGGGAATAATCCAGTCTGAGTGTCTCTGAGTGTCGTCTCCAACCAGAACCCTGCCCAGGTACATGCACTACACCTCCCTAAAGGCTTGTCAGGGGGAATAATCCAGCCTGAGTGTCTCTGAGTGTCGTCTCCAACAAGAAACCTGGCCAGGTACATGCACTACACCTCCCTAAAGGTTTGTCAGGGGGAATAATCCAGTCTGAGTGTCTCTGAGTGTCGTCTCCAACCAGAACCCTGACCAGGTACATGCACTACACCTCCCTAAAGGCTTGTCAGGGGGAATAATCCAGCCTGAGTGTCTCTGAGTGTCGTCTCCAACCAGAACCCTGACCAGGTACATGCACTACACCTCCCTAAAGGTTTGTCAGGGGAATAATCCAGCCTGGGTGTCTCTGAGTGTCGTCTCCAACCAGAACCCTGACCAGGTACATGCACTACACCTCCCTAAAGGCTTGTCAGGGGGAATAATCCAGCCTGAGTGTCTCTGAGTGTCGTCTCCAACCAGAACCCTGACCAGGTACATGCACTACACCTCCCTAAAGGTTTGTCAGGGGGAATAATCCAGTCTGAGTGTCGTCTCCAACCAGAACCCTGGCCAGGTACATGCACTACACCTCCCTAAAGGTTTGTCAGGGGGAATAATCCAGCCTGAGTGTCTCTGAGTGTCGTCTCCAACCAGAACCCTGGCCAGGTACATGCACTACACCTCCCTAAAGGCTTGTCAGGGGGAATAATCCAGCCTGAGTGTCTCTGAGTGTCGTCTCCAACCAGAACCCTGGCCAGGTACATGCACTACACCTCCCTAAAGGTTTGTCAGGGGGAATAATCCAACCTGAGTGTCTCTGAGTGTCGTCTCCAACCAGAACCCTGACCAGGTACATGCACTACACCTCCCTAAAGGTTTGTCAGGGGGAATAATCCAGCCTGAGTGTCTCTGCGTGTCGTCTCCAACCAGAACCCTGACCAGGTACATGCACTACATCTCCCTAAAGGTTTGTCAGGGGGAATAATCCAGCCTGAGTGTCTCTGAGTATCGTCTCCAACCAGAACCCTGACCAGGTACATGCACTACACCTCCCTAAAGGTTTGTCAGGGGGAATAATTCAGCCTGAGTGTCTCTGAGTGTCGTCGCCAACCAGAACCCTGACCAGGTACATGCACTACACCTCCCTAAAGGTTTGTCAGGGGGAATAATCCAGCCTGGGTGTCTCTTTGTGTCGTCTCCAGAACCCTGACCAGGTACATGCACTACACCTCCCTAAAGGTTTGTCAGGGGGAATAATCCAGTCTGAGTGTCTCTGAGTGTCGTCTCCAACCAGAACCCTGACCAGGTACATGCACTACACCTCCCTAAAGGTTTGTCAGGGGAATAATCCAGCCTGAGAGTCTCTGAGTGTCGTCTCCAACCAGAACCCTGACCAGGTACATGCACTACACCTACCTAAAGGTTTGTCAGGGGAATAATCCAGCCTGGGTGTCTCTGAGTGTCGTCTCCAACCAGAACCCTGACCAGGTACATGCACTACACCTCCCTAAAGGTTTGTCAGGGGGAATAATCCAGTCTGAGTGTCTCTGAGTGTCGTCTCCAACCAGAACCCTGACCAGGTACATGCACTACACCTCCCTAAAGGTTTGTCAGGGGGAATAATCCAGCCTGAGTGTCGTCTCCAACCAGAACCCTGACCAGGTACATGCACTACACCTCCTAAAGGTTTGTCAGGGGAATAATCCAGCCAGGGTGTCTCTGAGTGTCGTCTCTGACCAGGTACATGCACTACACCTCCCTAAAGGTTTGTCAGGGGGAATAATCCAGCCTGAGTGTCGTCTCCAGAACCCTGACCAGGTACATGCACTACACCTCCCTAAAGGTTTGTCAGGGGAATAATCCAGCCTGAGAGTCTCTGAGTGTCGTCTCCAGCAGAACCCTGACCAGGTACATGCACTACACCTACCTAAAGGTTTGTCAGGGGGAATAATCCAGCCTGGGTGTCTCTGAGTGTCGTCTCCAACCAGAACCCTGACCAGGTACATGCACTACACCTCCCTAAAGGTTTGTCAGGGGGAATAATCCAGTCTGAGTGTCTCTGAGTGTCGTCTCCAACCAGAACCCTGACCAGGTACATGCACTACACCTCCCTAAAGGTTTGTCAGGGGAATAATCCAGCCTGAGAGTCTCTGAGTGTCGTCTCCAACAGAACCCTGACCAGGTACATGCACTACACCTACCTAAAGGTTTGTCAGGGGGAATAATCCAGCCTGGGTGTCTCTGAGTGTCGTCTCCAACCAGAACCCTGACCAGGTACATGCACTACACCTCCTAAAGGTTTGTCAGGGGGAATAATCCAGTCTGAGTGTCTCTGAGTGTCGTCTCCAACCAGAACCCTGACCAGGTACATGCACTACACCTCCCTAAAGGTTTGTCAGGGGGAATAATCCAGCCTGAGTGTCGTCTCCAACCAGAACCCGACCCTGACCAGGTACATGCACTACACCTCCCTAAAGGTTTGTCAGGGGGAATAATCCAGCCAGGGTGTCTCTGAGTGTCGTCTCCAACCAGAACCCTGACCAGGTACATGCACTACACCTCCCTAAAGGTTTGTCAGGGGGAATAATCCAGCCTGAGTGTCGTCTCCAACAAGAACCCTGACCAGGTACATGCACTACACCTCCCTAAAGGTTTGTCAGGGGGAATAATCCAGCCTGAGTGTCGTCTCCAACCAGAACCCTGACCAGGTACATGCACTACACCTCCCTAAAGGCTTGTCAGGGGGAATAATCCAGCCTGAGTGTCGTCTCCAACCAGAACCCTGACCAGGTACATGCACTACACCTCCCTAAAGGTTTGTCAGGGGGAATAATCCAGCCTGGGTGTCTCTGAGTGTCGTCTCCAGAACCCTGACCAGGTACATGCACTACACCTCCCTAAAGGCTTGTCAGGGGGAATAATCCAGCCTGAGTGTCTCTGAGTGTCGTCTCCAACCAGAACCCTGACCAGGTACATGCACTACACCTCCCTAAAGGTTTGTCAGGGGGAATAATCCAGTCTGAGTGTCTCTGAGTGTCGTCTCCAACAAGAACCCTGGCCAGTTACATGCACTACACCTCCCTAAAGGTTTGTCAGGGGGAATAATCCAGCCTGAGTGTCGTCTCCAACCAGAACCCTGGCCAGGTACATGCACTACACCTCCCTAAAGGTTTGTCAGGGGGAATAATCCAGTCTGAGTGTCTCTGAGTGTCGTCTCCAACCAGAACCCTGACCAGGTACATGCACTACACCTCCCTAAAGGCTTGTCAGGGGGAATAATCCAGCCTGAGTGTCTCTGAGTGTCGTCTCCAACAAGAAACCTGGCCAGGTACATGCACTACACCTCCCTAAAGGTTTGTCAGGGGAAATAATCCAGTCTGAGTGTCTCTGAGTGTCGTCTCCAACCAGAACCCTGACCAGGTACATGCACTACACCTCCCTAAAGGCTTGTCAGGGGGAATAATCCAGCCTGAGTGTCTCTGAGTGTCGTCTCCAACCAGAACCCTGACCAGGTACATGCACTACACCTCCCTAAAGGTTTGTCAGGGGGAATAATCCAGCCTGGGTGTCTCTGAGTGTCGTCTCCAACCAGAACCCTGACCAGGTACATGCACTACACCTCCCTAAAGGCTTGTCAGGGGGAATAATCCAGCCTGAGTGTCTCTGAGTGTCGTCTCCAACCAGAACCCTGACCAGGTACATGCACTACACCTCCCTAAAGGTTTGTCAGGGGGAATAATCCAGCCTGAGTGTCTCTGAGTGTCGACTCCAACCAGAACCCTGACCAGATACATGCACTACACCTCCCTAAAGGTTTGTCAGGGGGAATAATCCAGCCTGAGTGTCTCTGAGTGTCGTCTCCAACCAGAACCCTGGCCAGGTACATGCACTACACCTCCTAAAGGCTTGTCAGGGGGAATAATCCAGCCTGAGTGTCTCTGAGTGTCGTCTCCAACCAGAACCCTGACCAGGTACATGCACTACACCTCCCTAAAGGTTTGTCAGGGGGAATAATCCAGTCTGAGTGTCTCTGAGTGTCGTCTCCAACCAGAACCCTGACCAGGTACATGCACTACACCTCCCTAAAGGTTTGTCAGGGGGAATAATCCAGCCTGAGTGTCGTCTCCAACCAGAACCCTGACCAGGTACATGCACTACACCTACCTAAAGGTTTGTCAGGGGAATAATCCAGCCTGGGTGTCTCTGAGTGTCGTCTCCAACCAGAACCCTGACCAGGTACATGCACTACACCTCCCTAAAGGTTTGTCAGGGGGAATAATCCAGTCTGAGTGTCTCTGAGTGTCGTCTCCAACCAGAACCCTGACCAGGTACATGCACTACACCTCCTAAAGGCTTGTCAGGGGGAATAATCCAGCCTGAGTGTCTCTGAGTGTCGTCTCCAACCAGAACCCTGACCAGGTACATGCACTACACCTCCCTAAAGGTTTGTCAGGGGGAATAATCCAGCCTGGGTGTCTCTGAGTGTCGTCTCCAACCAGAACCCTGACCAGGTACATGCACTACACCTCCCTAAAGGCTTGTCAGGGGGAATAATCCAGCCTGAGTGTCTCTGAGTGTCGTCTCCAGAACCCTGACCAGGTACATGCACTACACCTACCTAAAGGTTTGTCAGGGGGAATAATCCAGCCTGAGTGTCTCTGAGTGTCGACTCCAACCAGAACCCTGACCAGATACATGCACTACACCTCCCTAAAGGTTTGTCAGGGGGAATAATCCAGCCTGAGTGTCTCTGAGTGTCGTCTCCAACCAGAACCCTGGCCAGGTACATGCACTACACCTCCCTAAAGGCTTGTCAGGGGAATAATCCAGCCTGAGTGTCTCTGAGTGTCGTCTCCAACCAGAACCCTGACCAGGTACATGCACTACACCTCCCTAAAGGTTTGTCAGGGGGAATAATCCAGTCTGAGTGTCTCTGAGTGTCGTCTCCAACCAGAACCCTGACCAGGTACATGCACTACACCTCCCTAAAGGTTTGTCAGGGGAATAATCCAGCCTGAGTGTCGTCTCCAACCAGAACCCTGACCAGGTACATGCACTACACCTCCCTAAAGGTTTGTCAGGGGGAATAATCCAGCCTGGGTGTCTCTGAGTGTCGTCTCCAACCAGAACCCTGACCAGGTACATGCACTACACCTCCCTAAAGGTTTGTCAGGGGGAATAATCCAGTCTGAGTGTCTCTGAGTGTCGTCTCCAACCAGAACCCTGACCAGGTACATGCACTACACCTCCCTAAAGGTTTGTCAGGGGGAATAATCCAGCCTGAGTGTCGTCTCCAACCAGAACCCTGACCAGGTACATGCACTACACCTCCCTAAAGGTTTGTCAGGGGGAATAATCCAGCCAGGGTGTCTCTGAGTGTCGTCTCCAACCAGAACCCTGACCAGGTACATGCACTACACCTCCCTAAAGGTTTGTCAGGGGGAATAATCCAGCCTGAGTGTCGTCTCCAACAAGAACCCTGACCAGGTACATGCACTACACCTCCCTAAAGGTTTGTCAGGGGGAATAATCCAGCCTGAGTGTCGTCTCCAACCAGAACCCTGACCAGGTACATGCACTACACCTCCCTAAAGGCTTGTCAGGGGAATAATCCAGCCTGAGTGTCGTCTCCAACCAGAACCCTGACCAGGTACATGCACTACACCTCCCTAAAGGTTTGTCAGGGGAATAATCCAGCCTGGGTGTCTCTGAGTGTCGTCTCCAACCAGAACCCTGACCAGGTACATGCACTACACCTCCCTAAAGGCTTGTCAGGGGGAATAATCCAGCCTGAGTGTCTCTGAGTGTCGTCTCCAACAGAACCCTGACCAGGTACATGCACTACACCTCCTAAAGGTTTGTCAGGGGGAATAATCCAGTCTGAGTGTCTCTGAGTGTCGTCTCCAACAAGAACCCTGGCCAGTTACATGCACTACACCTCCCTAAAGGTTTGTCAGGGGGAATAATCCAGCCTGAGTGTCGTCTCCAACCAGAACCCTGGCCAGGTACATGCACTACACCTCCCTAAAGGTTTGTCAGGGGAATAATCCAGTCTGAGTGTCTCTGAGTGTCGTCTCCAACCAGAACCCTGACCAGGTACATGCACTACACCTCCCTAAAGGCTTGTCAGGGGAATAATCCAGCCTGAGTGTCTCTGAGTGTCGTCTCCAACAAGAAACCTGGCCAGGTACATGCACTACACCTCCCTAAAGGTTTGTCAGGGGAATAATCCAGTCTGAGTGTCTCTGAGTGTCGTCTCCAACCAGAACCCTGACCAGGTACATGCACTACACCTCCCTAAAGGCTTGTCAGGGGGAATAATCCAGCCTGAGTGTCTCTGAGTGTCGTCTCCAACCAGAACCCTGACCAGGTACATGCACTACACCTCCCTAAAGGTTTGTCAGGGGGAATAATCCAGCCTGGGTGTCTCTGAGTGTCGTCTCCAACCAGAACCCTGACCAGGTACATGCACTACACCTCCCTAAAGGCTTGTCAGGGGAATAATCCAGCCTGAGTGTCTCTGAGTGTCGTCTCCAACCAGAACCCTGACCAGGTACATGCACTACACCTACCTAAAGGTTTGTCAGGGGAATAATCCAGCCTGAGTGTCTCTGAGTGTCGACTCCAACCAGAACCCTGACCAGATACATGCACTACACCTCCCTAAAGGTTTGTCAGGGGAATAATCCAGCCTGAGTGTCTCTGAGTGTCGTCTCCAACCAGAACCCTGGCCAGGTACATGCACTACACCTCCCTAAAGGCTTGTCAGGGGGAATAATCCAGCCTGAGTGTCTCTGAGTGTCGTCTCCAACCAGAACCCTGACCAGGTACATGCACTACACCTCCCTAAAGGTTTGTCAGGGGAATAATCCAGTCTGAGTGTCTCTGAGTGTCGTCTCCAACCAGAACCCTGACCAGGTACATGCACTACACCTCCCTAAAGGTTTGTCAGGGGAATAATCCAGCCTGAGTGTCGTCTCCAACCAGAACCCTGACCAGGTACATGCACTACACCTACCTAAAGGTTTGTCAGGGGAATAATCCAGCCTGGGTGTCTCTGAGTGTCGTCTCCAACCAGAACCCTGACCAGGTACATGCACTACACCTCCCTAAAGGTTTGTCAGGGGAATAATCCAGTCTGAGTGTCTCTGAGTGTCGTCTCCAACCAGAACCCTGACCAGGTACATGCACTACACCTCCCTAAAGGCTTGTCAGGGGAATAATCCAGCCTGAGTGTCTCTGAGTGTCGTCTCCAACCAGAACCCTGACCAGGTACATGCACTACACCTCCCTAAAGGTTTGTCAGGGGAAATAATCCAGTCTGAGTGTCTCTGAGTGTCGTCTCCAACCAGAACCCTGACCAGGTACATGCACTACACCTCCCTAAAGGCTTGTCAGGGGGAATAATCCAGCCTGAGTGTCTCTGAGTGTCGTCTCCAACCAGAACCCTGACCAGGTACATGCACTACACCTACCTAAAGGTTTGTCAGGGGGAATAATCCAGCCTGAGTGTCTCTGAGTGTCGACTCCAACCAGAACCCTGACCAGATACATGCACTACACCTCCCTAAAGGTTTGTCAGGGGGAATAATCCAGCCTGAGTGTCTCTGAGTGTCGTCTCCAACCAGAACCCTGGCCAGGTACATGCACTACACCTCCCTAAAGGCTTGTCAGGGGGAATAATCCAGCCTGAGTGTCTCTGAGTGTCGTCTCCAACCAGAACCCTGACCAGGTACATGCACTACACCTCCCTAAAGGTTTGTCAGGGGGAATAATCCAGTCTGAGTGTCTCTGAGTGTCGTCTCCAACCAGAACCCTGACCAGGTACATGCACTACACCTCCCTAAAGGTTTGTCAGGGGGAATAATCCAGCCTGAGTGTCGTCTCCAACCAGAACCCTGACCAGGTACATGCACTACACCTACCTAAAGGTTTGTCAGGGGAATAATCCAGCCTGGGTGTCTCTGAGTGTCGTCTCCAACCAGAACCCTGACCAGGTACATGCACTACACCTCCCTAAAGGTTTGTCAGGGGGAATAATCCAGTCTGAGTGTCTCTGAGTGTCGTCTCCAACCAGAACCCTGACCAGGTACATGCACTACACCTCCCTAAAGGTTTGTCAGGGGAATAATCCAGCCTGAGTGTCGTCTCCAACCAGAACCCTGACCAGGTACATGCACTACACCTCCCTAAAGGTTTGTCAGGGGGAATAATCCAGCCAGGGTGTCTCTGAGTGTCGTCTCCAACCAGAACCCTGACCAGGTACATGCACTACACCTCCCTAAAGGTTTGTCAGGGGAATAATCCAGCCTGAGTGTCGTCTCCAACAAGAACCCTGACCAGGTACATGCACTACACCTCCCTAAAGGTTTGTCAGGGGGAATAATCCAGCCTGAGTGTCGTCTCCAACCAGAACCCTGACCAGGTACATGCACTACACCTCCCTAAAGGCTTGTCAGGGGGAATAATCCAGCCTGAGTGTCGTCTCCAACCAGAACCCTGACCAGGTACATGCACTACACCTCCCTAAAGGTTTGTCAGGGGGAATAATCCAGCCTGGGTGTCTCTGAGTGTCGTCTCCAACCAGAACCCTGACCAGGTACATGCACTACACCTCCCTAAAGGCTTGTCAGGGGGAATAATCCAGCCTGAGTGTCTCTGAGTGTCGTCTCCAACCAGAACCCTGACCAGGTACATGCACTACACCTCCCTAAAGGTTTGTCAGGGGGAATAATCCAGTCTGAGTGTCTCTGAGTGTCGTCTCCAACAAGAACCCTGGCCAGTTACATGCACTACACCTCCCTAAAGGTTTGTCAGGGGGAATAATCCAGCCTGAGTGTCGTCTCCAACCAGAACCCTGGCCAGGTACATGCACTACACCTCCCTAAAGGTTTGTCAGGGGGAATAATCCAGTCTGAGTGTCTCTGAGTGTCGTCTCCAACCAGAACCCTGACCAGGTACATGCACTACACCTCCCTAAAGGCTTGTCAGGGGGAATAATCCAGCCTGAGTGTCTCTGAGTGTCGTCTCCAACAAGAAACCTGGCCAGGTACATGCACTACACCTCCCTAAAGGTTTGTCAGGGGGAATAATCCAGTCTGAGTGTCTCTGAGTGTCGTCTCCAACCAGAACCCTGACCAGGTACATGCACTACACCTCCCTAAAGGCTTGTCAGGGGGAATAATCCAGCCTGAGTGTCTCTGAGTGTCGTCTCCAACCAGAACCCTGACCAGGTACATGCACTACACCTCCCTAAAGGTTTGTCAGGGGGAATAATCCAGCCTGGGTGTCTCTGAGTGTCGTCTCCAACCAGAACCCTGACCAGGTACATGCACTACACCTCCCTAAAGGCTTGTCAGGGGGAATAATCCAGCCTGAGTGTCTCTGAGTGTCGTCTCCAACCAGAACCCTGACCAGGTACATGCACTACACCTACCTAAAGGTTTGTCAGGGGAATAATCCAGCCTGAGTGTCTCTGAGTGTCGACTCCAACCAGAACCCTGACCAGATACATGCACTACACCTCCCTAAAGGTTTGTCAGGGGAATAATCCAGCCTGAGTGTCTCTGAGTGTCGTCTCCAACCAGAACCCTGGCCAGGTACATGCACTACACCTCCTAAAGGCTTGTCAGGGGAATAATCCAGCCTGAGTGTCTCTGAGTGTCGTCTCCAACCAGAACCCTGACCAGGTACATGCACTACACCTCCCTAAAGGTTTGTCAGGGGGAATAATCCAGTCTGAGTGTCTCTGAGTGTCGTCTCCAACCAGAACCCTGACCAGGTACATGCACTACACCTCCCTAAAGGTTTGTCAGGGGGAATAATCCAGCCTGAGTGTCTCTGCGTGTCGTCTCCAACCAGAACCCTGACCAGGTACATGCACTACATCTCCCTAAAGGTTTGTCAGGGGGAATAATCCAGCCTGAGTGTCTCTGAGTATCGTCTCCAACCAGAACCCTGACCAGGTACATGCACTACACCTCCCTAAAGGTTTGTCAGGGGGAATAATTCAGCCTGAGTGTCTCTGAGTGTCGTCTCCAACCAGAACCCTGACCAGGTACATGCACTACACCTCCCTAAAGGTTTGTCAGGGGGAATAATCCAGCCTGAGTGTCTCTGAGTGTCGTCTCCAACCAGAACCCTGACCAGGTACATGCACTACACCTCCCTAAAGGTTTGTCAGGGGGAATAATCCAGCCTGAGTGTCTCTGAGTGTCGTCTCCAACCAGAACCCTGACCAGGTACATGCACTACACCTCCCTAAAGGTTTGTCAGGGGGAATAATCCAACCTGAGTGTCTCTGAGTGTCGTCTCCAACCAGAACCCTGGCCAGGTACATGCACTACACCTCCCTAAAGGTTTGTCAGGGGGAATAATCCAGCCTGGGTGTCGTCTCCAACCAGAACCCTGGCCAGGTACATGCACTACACCTCCTAAAGGTTTGTCAGGGGAATAATCCAGCCTGAGTGTCTCTGCGTGTCGTCTCCAACCAGAACCCTGACCAGGTACATGCACTACATCTCCCTAAAGGTTTGTCAGGGGAATAATCCAGCCTGAGTGTCTCTGAGTGTCGTCTCCAACCAGAACCCTGGCCAGGTACATGCACTACACCTCCCTAAAGGCTTGTCAGGGGAATAATCCAGCCTGAGTGTCTCTGAGTGTCGTCTCCAACCAGAACCCTGGCCAGGTACATGCACTACACCTCCCTAAAGGTTTGTCAGGGGAATAATCCAACCTGAGTGTCTCTGAGTGTCGTCTCCAACCAGAACCCTGACCAGGTACATGCACTACACCTCCCTAAAGGTTTGTCAGGGGGAATAATCCAGCCTGAGTGTCTCTGCGTGTCGTCTCCAACCAGAACCCTGACCAGGTACATGCACTACATCTCCCTAAAGGTTTGTCAGGGGGAATAATCCAGCCTGAGTGTCTCTGAGTATCGTCTCCAACCAGAACCCTGACCAGGTACATGCACTACACCTCCCTAAAGGTTTGTCAGGGGGAATAATTCAGCCTGAGTGTCTCTGAGTGTCGTCTCCAACCAGAACCCTGACCAGGTACATGCACTACACCTCCCTAAAGGTTTGTCAGGGGGAATAATCCAGCCTGAGTGTCTCTGAGTGTCGTCTCCAACCAGAACCCTGACCAGATACATGCGCTACACCTCCCTAAAGGTTTGTCAGGGGGAATAATCCAGCCTGGGTGTCTCTGAGTGTCGTCTCCAACCAGAACCCTGACCAGGTACATGCGCTACACCTCCCTAAAGGTTTGTCAGGGAAAATAATCCAGCCTGAGTGTCTCTTTGTGTCGTCTCCAACCAGAACCCTGACCAGGTACATGCACTACACCTCCCTAAAGGTTTGTCAGGGGGAATAATCCAGTCTGAGTGTCTCTGAGTGTCGTCTCCAACCAGAACCCTGACCAGGTACATGCACTACACCTCCCTAAAGGTTTGTCAGGGGGAATAATCCAGCCTGAGAGTCTCTGAGTGTCGTCTCCAACCAGAACCCTGACCAGGTACATGCACTACACCTACCTAAAGGTTTGTCAGGGGGAATAATCCAGCCTGGGTGTCTCTGAGTGTCGTCTCCAACCAGAACCCTGACCAGGTACATGCACTACACCTCCCTAAAGGTTTGTCAGGGGGAATAATCCAGTCTGAGTGTCTCTGAGTGTCGTCTCCAACCAGAACCCTGACCAGGTACATGCACTACACCTCCCTAAAGGTTTGTCAGGGGGAATAATCCAGCTTGAGTGTCGTCTCCAACCAGAACCCTGACCAGGTACATGCACTACACCTCCCTAAAGGTTTGTCAGGGGAATAATCCAGCCTGGGTGTCTCTGAGTGTCGTCTCCAACCAGAACCCTGACCAGGTACATGCACTACACCTCCCTAAAGGTTTGTCAGGGGAATAATCCAGCCTGAGTGTCGTCTCCAACAAGAACCCTGACCAGGTACATGCACTACACCTCCCTAAAGGTTTGTCAGGGGAATAATCCAGCCTGAGTGTCGTCTCCAACCAGAACCCTGACCAGGTACATGCACTACACCTCCCTAGAGGCTTGTCAGGGGAATAATCCAGCCTGAGTGTCGTCTCCAACCAGAACCCTGACCAGGTACATGCACTACACCTCCCTAAAGGTTTGTCAAGGGGAATAATCCAGCCTGAGTGTCTCTGAGTGTCGTCTCCAACCAGAACCCTGACCAGGTACATGCACTACACCTCCCTAAAGGTTTGTCAGGGGGAATAATCCAGCCTGAGTGTCTCTGAGTGTCGTCTCCAACCAGAACCCTGACCAGGTACATGCACTACACCTCCCTAAAGGTTTGTCAGGGGGAATAATCCAGTCTGAGTGTCTCTGAGTGTCGTCTCCAACCAGAACCCTGACCAGGTACATGCACTACACCTCCCTAAAGGTTTGTCAGGGGGAATAATCCAGTCTGAGTGTCTCTGAGTGTCGTCTCCAACCAGAAGCCTGACCAGGTACATGCACTACACCTCCCTAAAGGTTTGTCAGGGGGAATAATCCAGTCTGAGTGTCTCTGAGTGTCGTCTCCAACCAGAACCCTGACCAGGTACATGCACTACACCTCCCTAAAGGTTTGTCAGGGGGAATAATCCAGCCTGAGTGTCTCTGCGTGTCGTCTCCAACCAGAACCCTGACCAGGTACATGCACTACATCTCCCTAAAGGTTTGTCAGGGGGAATAATCCAGCCTGAGTGTCTCTGAGTGTCGTCTCCAACCAGAACCCTGGCCAGGTACATGCACTACACCTCCCTAAAGGCTTGTCAGGGGGAATAATCCAGCCTGAGTGTCTCTGAGTGTCGTCTCCAACCAGAACCCTGGCCAGGTACATGCACTACACCTCCTAAAGGTTTGTCAGGGGGAATAATCCAACCTGAGTGTCTCTGAGTGTCGTCTCCAACCAGAACCCTGACCAGGTACATGCACTACACCTCCCTAAAGGTTTGTCAGGGGAATAATCCAGCCTGAGTGTCTCTGCGTGTCGTCTCCAACCAGAACCCTGACCAGGTACATGCACTACATCTCCCTGAAGGTTTGTCAGGGGGAATAATCCAGCCTGAGTGTCTCTGAGTATCGTCTCCAACCAGAACCCTGACCAGGTACATGCACTACACCTCCCTAAAGGTTTGTCAGGGGGAATAATTCAGCCTGAGTGTCTCTGAGTGTCGTCTCCAACCAGAACCCTGACCAGGTACATGCACTACACCTCCCTAAAGGTTTGTCAGGGGGAATAATCCAGCCTGAGTGTCTCTGAGTGTCATCTCCAACCAGAACCCTGACCAGGTACATGCGCTACACCTCCCTAAAGGTTTGTCAGGGGGAATAATCCAGCCTGAGAGTCTCTGAGTGTCGTCTCCAACCAGAACCCTGACCAGGTACATGCACTACACCTCCCTAAAGGTTTGTCAGGGGGAATAATCCAGCCTGAGAGTCTCTGAGTGTCGTCTCCAACCAGAACCCTGACCAGGTACATGCACTACACCTCCCTAAAGGTTTGTCAGGGGAATAATCCAGCCTGAGTGTCGTCTCCAACCAGAACCCTGACCAGGTACATGTACTACACCTCCAAAGGTTTGTCAGGGGGAATAATCCAGTCTGAGTGTCTCTGAGTGTCGTCTCCAACCAGAACCCTGGCCAGGTACATGCACTACACCTCCTAAAGGTTTGTCAGGGGAATAATCCAGTCTGAGTGTCTCTGAGTGTCGTCTCCAACCAGAACCCTGGCCAGGTACATGCACTACACCTCCCTAAAGGTTTGTCAGGGGGAATAATCCAGTCTGAGTGTCTCTGAGTGTCGTCTCCAACCAGAACCCTGACCAGGTACATGCACTACACCTCCCTAAAGGTTTGTCAGGGGAATAATCCAGTCTGAGTGTCTCTGAGTGTCGTCTCCAACCAGAACCCTGACCAGGTACATGCACTACACCTCCCTAAAGGTTTGTCAGGGGGAATAATCCAGCCTGAGTGTCTCTGAGTGTCGTCTCCAACCAGAACCCTGACCAGGTACATGCACTACACCTCCCTAAAGGTTTGTCAGGGGAATAATCAGCCTGAGTGTCTCTGAGTGTCGTCTCCAACCAGAACCCTGGCCAGGTACATGCACTACACCTCCCTAAAGGTTTGACAGGGAGAATAATCCAGCCTGAGTGTCTCTGAGTGTCGTCTCCAACCAGAACCCTGGCCAGGTACATACACTACACCTCCCTAAAGGTTTGTCAGGGGGAATAATCCAGTCTGAGTGTCTCTGAGTGTCGTCTCCAACCAGAACCCTGACCAGGTACATGCACTACACCTCCCTAAAGGTTTGTCAGGGGAATAATCCAGTCTGAGTGTCTCTGAGTGTCGTCTACAACCAGAACCCTGACCAGGTACATGCACTACACCTCCCTAAAGGTTTGTCAGGGGGAATAATTCAGCCTGAGTGTCTCTGAGTGTCGTCTCCAACCAGAACCCTGACCAGGTACATGCACTACACCTCCCTAAAGGTTTGTCAGGGGGAATAATCCAGCCTGAGTGTCTCTGAGTGTCATCTCCAACCAGAACCCTGACCAGGTACATGCGCTACACCTCCCTAAAGGTTTGTCAGGGGGAATAATCCAGCCTGAGAGTCTCTGAGTGTCGTCTCCAACCAGAACCCTGACCAGGTACATGCACTACACCTCCCTAAAGGTTTGTCAGGGGGATAATCCAGCCTGAGAGTCTCTGAGTGTCGTCTCCAACCAGAACCCTGACCAGGTACATGCACTACACCTCCCTAAAGGTTTGTCAGGGGGAATAATCCAGCCTGAGTGTCGTCTCCAACCAGAACCCTGACCAGGTACATGTACTACACCTCCCTAAAGGTTTGTCAGGGGGAATAATCCAGTCTGAGTGTCTCTGAGTGTCGTCTCCAACCAGAACCCTGGCCAGGTACATGCACTACACCTCCCTAAAGGTTTGTCAGGGGAATAATCCAGTCTGAGTGTCTCTGAGTGTCGTCTCCAACCAGAACCCTGGCCAGGTACATGCACTACACCTCCCTAAAGGTTTGTCAGGGGAATAATCCAGTCTGAGTGTCTCTGAGTGTCGTCTCCAACCAGAACCCTGACCAGGTACATGCACTACACCTCCCTAAAGGTTTGTCAGGGGAATAATCCAGTCTGAGTGTCTCTGAGTGTCGTCTCCAACCAGAACCCTGACCAGGTACATGCACTACACCTCCCTAAAGGTTTGTCAGGGGGAATAATCCAGCCTGAGTGTCTCTGAGTGTCGTCTCCAACTAGAACCCTGACCAGGTACATGCACTACACCTCCCTAAAGGTTTGTCAGGGGAATAATCCAGCCTGAGTGTCTCTGAGTGTCGTCTCCAACCAGAACCCTGGCCAGGTACATGCACTACACCTCCCTAAAGGTTTGTCAGGGAGAATAATCCAGCCTGAGTGTCTCTGAGTGTCGTCTCCAACCAGAACCCTGGCCAGGTACATGCACTACACCTCCCTAAAGGTTTGTCAGGGGGAATAATCCAGTCTGAGTGTCTCTGAGTGTCGTCTCCAACCAGAACCCTGACCAGGTACATGCACTACACCTCCCTAAAGGTTTGTCAGGGGAATAATCCAGTCTGAGTGTCTCTGAGTGTCGTCTACAACCAGAACCCTGACCAGGTACATGCACTACACCTCCCTAAAGGTTTGTCAGGGGGAATAATCCAGTCTGAGTGTCTCTGAGTGTCGTCTCCAACCAGAACCCTGACCAGGTACATGCACTACACCTCCCTAAAGGTTTGTCAGGGGAATAATCCAGTCTGAGTGTCTCTGAGTGTCGTCTCCAACCAGAACCCTGACCAGGTACATGCACTACACCTCCCTAAAGGTTTGTCAGGGGGAATAATCCAGCCTGAGTGTCTCTGAGTGTCGTCTCCAACCAGAACCCTGACCAGGTACATGCACTACACCTCCCTAAAGGTTTGTCAGGGGGAATAATCCAGTCTGAGTGTCTCTGAGTGTCGTCTCCAACCAGAACCCTGACCAGGTACATGCACTACACCTCCCTAAAGGTTTGTCAGGGGGAATAATCCAGTCTGAGTGTCTCTGAGTGTCGTCTCCAACCAGAACCCTGACCAGGTACATGCACTACACCTCCCTAAAGGTTTGTCAGGGGAATAATCCAGCCTGAGTGTCTCTGAGTGTCATCTCCAACCAGAACCCTGACCAGGTACATGCGCTACACCTCCCTAAAGGTTTGTCAGGGGAATAATCCAGCCTGAGAGTCTCTGAGTGTCGTCTCCAACCAGAACCCTGACCAGGTACATGCACTACACCTCCCTAAAGGTTTGTCAGGGGGAATAATCCAGCCTGAGAGTCTCTGAGTGTCGTCTCCAACCAGAACCCTGACCAGGTACATGCACTACACCTCCCTAAAGGTTTGTCAGGGGGAATAATCCAGCCTGAGTGTCGTCTCCAACCAGAACCCTGACCAGGTACATGCACTACACCTCCCTAAAGGTTTGTCAGGGGGAATAATCCAGTCTGAGTGTCTCTGAGTGTCGTCTCCAACCAGAACCCTGGCCAGGTACATGCACTACACCTCCCTAAAGGTTTGTCAGGGGGAATAATCCAGTCTGAGTGTCTCTGAGTGTCGTCTCCAACCAGAACCCTGGCCAGGTACATGCACTACACCTCCCTAAAGGTTTGTCAGGGGGAATAATCCAGTCTGAGTGTCTCTGAGTGTCGTCTCCAACCAGAACCCTGACCAGGTACATGCACTACACCTCCCTAAAGGTTTGTCAGGGGGAATAATCCAGTCTGAGTGTCTCTGAGTGTCGTCTCCAACCAGAACCCTGACCAGGTACATGCACTACACCTCCCTAAAGGTTTGTCAGGGGGAATAATCCAGCCTGAGTGTCTCTGAGTGTCGTCTCCAACCAGAACCCTGACCAGGTACATGCACTACACCTCCTAAAGGTTTGTCAGGGGAATAATCCAGCCTGAGTGTCTCTGAGTGTCGTCTCCAACCAGAACCCTGACCAGGTACATGCACTACACCTCCCTAAAGGTTTGTCAGGGGGAATAATCCAGTCTGAGTGTCTCTGAGTGTCGTCTCCAACCAGAACCCTGACCAGGTACATGCACTACACCTCCCTAAAGGTTTGTCAGGGGGAATAATCCAGCCTGAGTGTCTCTGAGTGTCGTCTCCAACCAGAACCCTGACCAGGTACATGCACTACACCTCCCTAAAGGTTTGTCAGGGGGAATAATCCAGTCTGAGTGTCTCTGAGTGTCGTCTCCAACCAGAACCCTGACCAGGTACATGCACTACACCTCCCTAAAGGTTTGTCAGGGGAATAATCCAGTCTGAGTGTCTCTGAGTGTCGTCTCCAACCAGAACCCTGACCAGGTACATGCACTACACCTCCCTAAAGGTTTGTCAGGGGGAATAATCCAGCCTGAGTGTCTCTGCGTGTCGTCTCCAACCAGAACCCTGACCAGGTACATGCACTACACCTCCCTAAAGGTTTGTCAGGGGGAATAATCCAGCCTGAGTGTCTCTGAGTGTCGTCTCCAACCAGAACCCTGACCAGGTACATGCACTACACCTCCCTAAAGGTTTGTCAGGGGGAATAATCCAGTCTGAGTGTCTCTGAGTGTCGTCTCCAACCAGAACCCTGACCAGGTACATGCACTACACCTCCCTAAAGGTTTGTCAGGGGGAATAATCCAGCCTGAGTGTCTCTGAGTGTCGTCTCCAACCAGAACCCTGACCAGGTACATGCACTACACCTCCCTAAAGGTTTGTCAGGGGGAATAATCCAGCCTGAGTGTCTCTGAGTGTCGTCTCCAACCAGAACCCTGGCCAGGTACATGCACTACACCTCCCTAAAGGTTTGTCAGGGAGAATAATCCAGCCTGAGTGTCTCTGAGTGTCGTCTCCAACCAGAACCCTGGCCAGGTACATGCACTACACCTCCCTAAAGGTTTGTCAGGGGGAATAATCCAGTCTGAGTGTCTCTGAGTGTCGTCTCCAACCAGAACCCTGACCAGGTACATGCACTACACCTCCCTAAAGGTTTGTCAGGGGGAATAATCCAGTCTGAGTGTCTCTGAGTGTCGTCTACAACCAGAACCCTGACCAGGTACATGCACTACACCTCCCTAAAGGTTTGTCAGGGGGAATAATTCAGCCTGAGTGTCTCTGAGTGTCGTCTCCAACCAGAACCCTGACCAGGTACATGCACTACACCTCCCTAAAGGTTTGTCAGGGGAATAATCCAGCCTGAGTGTCTCTGAGTGTCATCTCCAACCAGAACCCTGACCAGGTACATGCGCTACACCTCCCTAAAGGTTTGTCAGGGGGAATAATCCAGCCTGAGAGTCTCTGAGTGTCGTCTCCAACCAGAACCCTGACCAGGTACATGCACTACACCTCCCTAAAGGTTTGTCAGGGGGAATAATCCAGCCTGAGAGTCTCTGAGTGTCGTCTCCAACCAGAACCCTGACCAGGTACATGCACTACACCTCCCTAAAGGTTTGTCAGGGGGAATAATCCAGCCTGAGTGTCGTCTCCAACCAGAACCCTGACCAGGTACATGTACTACACCTCCCTAAAGGTTTGTCAGGGGGAATAATCCAGTCTGAGTGTCTCTGAGTGTCGTCTCCAACCAGAACCCTGGCCAGGTACATGCACTACACCTCCCTAAAGGTTTGTCAGGGGGAATAATCCAGTCTGAGTGTCTCTGAGTGTCGTCTCCAACCAGAACCCTGGCCAGGTACATGCACTACACCTCCCTAAAGGTTTGTCAGGGGGAATAATCCAGTCTGAGTGTCTCTGAGTGTCGTCTCCAACCAGAACCCTGACCAGGTACATGCACTACACCTCCCTAAAGGTTTGTCAGGGGGAATAATCCAGTCTGAGTGTCTCTGAGTGTCGTCTCCAACCAGAACCCTGACCAGGTACATGCACTACACCTCCCTAAAGGTTTGTCAGGGGGAATAATCCAGCCTGAGTGTCTCTGAGTGTCGTCTCCAACCAGAACCCTGACCAGGTACATGCACTACACCTCCCTAAAGGTTTGTCAGGGGGAATAATCCAGCCTGAGTGTCTCTGAGTGTCGTCTCCAACCAGAACCCTGGCCAGGTACATGCACTACACCTCCCTAAAGGTTTGTCAGGGAGAATAATCCAGCCTGAGTGTCTCTGAGTGTCGTCTCCAACCAGAACCCTGGCCAGGTACATGCACTACACCTCCCTAAAGGTTTGTCAGGGGGAATAATCCAGTCTGAGTGTCTCTGAGTGTCGTCTCCAACCAGAACCCTGACCAGGTACATGCACTACACCTCCCTAAAGGTTTGTCAGGGGGAATAATCCAGTCTGAGTGTCTCTGAGTGTCGTCTACAACCAGAACCCTGACCAGGTACATGCACTACACCTCCCTAAAGGTTTGTCAGGGGGAATAATCCAGTCTGAGTGTCTCTGAGTGTCGTCTCCAACCAGAACCCTGACCAGGTACATGCACTACACCTCCCTAAAGGTTTGTCAGGGGAATAATCCAGTCTGAGTGTCTCTGAGTGTCGTCTCCAACCAGAACCCTGACCAGGTACATGCACTACACCTCCCTAAAGGTTTGTCAGGGGGAATAATCCAGCCTGAGTGTCTCTGAGTGTCGTCTACAACCAGAACCCTGACCAGGTACATGCACTACACCTCCCTAAAGGTTTGTCAGGGGGAATAATCCAGTCTGAGTGTCTCTGAGTGTCGTCTCCAACCAGAACCCTGACCAGGTACATGCACTACACCTCCCTAAATGTTTGTCAGGGGGAATAATCCAGTCTGAGTGTCTCTGAGTGTCGTCTCCAACCAGAACCCTGACCAGGTACATGCACTACACCTCCCTAAAGGTTTGTCAGGGGGAATAATCCAGCCTGAGTGTCGTCTCCAACCAGAACCCTGACCAGGTACATGCACTACACCTCCCTAAAGGTTTGTCAGGGGAATAATCCAGTCTGAGTGTCTCTGAGTGTCGTCTCCAACCAGAACCCTGGCCAGGTACATGCACTACACCTCCCTAAAGGTTTGTCAGGGGGAATAATCCAGTCTGAGTGTCTCTGAGTGTCGTCTCCAACCAGAACCCTGGCCAGGTACATGCACTACACCTCCCTAAAGGTTTGTCAGGGGAATAATCCAGTCTGAGTGTCTCTGAGTGTCGTCTCCAACCAGAACCCTGACCAGGTACATGCACTACACCTCCCTAAAGGTTTGTCAGGGGAATAATCCAGTCTGAGTGTCTCTGAGTGTCGTCTCCAACCAGAACCCTGACCAGGTACATGCACTACACCTCCCTAAAGGTTTGTCAGGGGGAATAATCCAGCCTGAGTGTCTCTGAGTGTCGTCTCCAACCAGAACCCTGACCAGGTACATGCACTACACCTCCCTAAAGGTTTGTCAGGGGGAATAATCCAGCCTGAGTGTCTCTGAGTGTCGTCTCCAACCAGAACCCTGGCCAGGTACATGCACTACACCTCCCTAAAGGTTTGTCAGGGAGAATAATCCAGCCTGAGTGTCTCTGAGTGTCGTCTCCAACCAGAACCCTGGCCAGGTACATGCACTACACCTCCTAAAGGTTTGTCAGGGGAATAATCCAGTCTGAGTGTCTCTGAGTGTCGTCTCCAACCAGAACCCTGACCAGGTACATGCACTACACCTCCCTAAAGGTTTGTCAGGGGGAATAATCCAGCCTGGGTGTCTCTGAGTGTCGTCTCCAACCAGAACCCTGACCAGGTACATGCACTACACCTCCCTAAAGGTTTGTCAGGGGGAATAATCCAGCCTGAGTGTCGTCTCCAACCAGAACCCTGACCAGGTACATGCACTACACCTCCCTAAAGGTTTGTCAGGGGAATAATCCAGCCTGGGTGTCTCTGAGTGTCGTCTCCAACCAGAACCCTGACCAGGTACATGCACTACACCTCCCTAAAGGTTTGTCAGGGGAATAATCCAGTCTGAGTGTCTCTGAGTGTCGTCTCCAACCAGAACCCTGACCAGGTACATGCACTACACCTCCCTAAAGGTTTGTCAGGGGGAATAATCCAGTCTGAGTGTCTCTGAGTGTCGTCTCCAACCAGAACCCTGACCAGGTACATGCACTACACCTCCCTAAAGGTTTGTCAGGGGAATAATCCAGCCTGAGTGTCTCTGAGTGTCGTCTCCAACCAGAACCCTGACCAGGTACATGCACTACACCTCCCTAAAGGTTTGTCAGGGGAATAATCCAGTCTGAGTGTCTCTGAGTGTCGTCTCCAACCAGAACCCTGACCAGGTACATGCACTACACCTCCCTAAAGGTTTGTCAGGGGGAATAATCCAGTCTGAGTGTCTCTGAGTGTCGTCTCCAACCAGAACCCTGACCAGGTACATGCACTACACCTCCCTAAAGGTTTGTCAGGGGAATAATCCAGTCTGAGTGTCTCTGAGTGTCGTCTCCAACCAGAACCCTGACCAGGTACATGCACTACACCTCCCTAAAGGTTTGTCAGGGGAATAATCCAGTCTGAGTGTCTCTGAGTGTCGTCTCCAACCAGAACCCTGACCAGGTACATGCACTACACCTCCCTAAAGGTTTGTCAGGGGGAATAATCCAGTCTGAGATGGTCCTGAGTGTCGTCTCCAACCAGAACCCTGACCAGGTACATGCGCTACACCTCCCTAAAGGTTTGTCAGGGGGAATAATCCAGCCTGAGAGTCTCTGAGTGTCGTCTCCAACCAGAACCCTGACCAGGTACATGCACTACACCTCCCTAAAGGTTTGTCAGGGGGAATAATCCAGCCTGAGAGTCTCTGAGTGTCGTCTCCAACCAGAACCCTGACCAGGTACATGCACTACACCTCCCTAAAGGTTTGTCAGGGGGAATAATCCAGCCTGAGTGTCGTCTCCAACCAGAACCCTGACCAGGTACATGCACTACACCTCCCTAAAGGTTTGTCAGGGGGAATAATCCAGTCTGAGTGTCTCTGAGTGTCGTCTCCAACCAGAACCCTGACCAGGTACATGCACTACACCTCCCTAAAGGTTTGTCAGGGGGAATAATCCAGTCTGAGTGTCTCTGAGTGTCGTCTCCAACCAGAACCCTGGCCAGGTACATGCACTACACCTCCCTAAAGGTTTGTCAGGGGAATAATCCAGTCTGAGTGTCTCTGAGTGTCGTCTCCAACAGAACCCTGACCAGGTACATGCACTACACCTCCCTAAAGGTTTGTCAGGGGGAATAATCCAGTCTGAGTGTCTCTGAGTGTCGTCTCCAACCAGAACCCTGACCAGGTACATGCACTACACCTCCCTAAAGGTTTGTCAGGGGAATAATCCAGCCTGAGTGTCTCTGAGTGTCGTCTCCAACCAGAACCCTGACCAGGTACATGCACTACACCTACCTAAAGGTTTGTCAGGGGGAATAATCCAGCCTGAGTGTCTCTGAGTGTCGTCTCCAACCAGAACCCTGGCCAGGTACATGCACTACACCTCCCTAAAGGTTTGTCAGGGAGAATAATCCAGCCTGAGTGTCTCTGAGTGTCGTCTCCAACCAGAACCCTGGCCAGGTACATGCACTACACCTCCCTAAAGGTTTGTCAGGGGAATAATCCAGTCTGAGTGTCTCTGAGTGTCGTCTCCAACCAGAACCCTGACCAGGTACATGCACTACACCTCCCTAAAGGTTTGTCAGGGGGAATAATCCAGTCTGAGTGTCTCTGAGTGTCGTCTCCAACCAGAACCCTGACCAGGTACATGCACTACACCTCCCTAAAGGTTTGTCAGGGGAATAATCCAGTCTGAGTGTCTCTGAGTGTCGTCTCCAACCAGAACCCTGACCAGGTACATGCACTACACCTCCCTAAAGGTTTGTCAGGGGAATAATCCAGTCTGAGTGTCTCTGAGTGTCGTCTCCAACCAGAACCCTGACCAGGTACATGCACTACACCTCCCTAAAGGTTTGTCAGGGGAATAATCCAGTCTTAGTGTCTCTGAGTGTCGTCTCCAACCAGAACCCTGACCAGGTACATGCACTACACCTCCCTAAAGGTTTGTCAGGGGGAATAATCCAGTCTGAGTGTCTCTGAGTGTCGTCTCCAACCAGAACCCTGACCAGGTACATGCACTACACCTCCCTAAAGGTTTGTCAGGGGGAATAATCCAGTCTGCGTGTCTCTGAGTGTCGTCTCCAACCAGAACCCTGACCAGGTACATGCACTACACCTCCCTAAAGGTTTGTCAGGGGGAATAATCCAGTCTGAGTGTCTCTGAGTGTCGTCTCCAACCAGAACCCTGACCAGGTACATGCACTACACCTCCCTAAAGGTTTGTCAGGGGGAATAATCCAGTCTGAGTGTCTCTGAGTGTCGTCTCCAACCAGAACCCTGGCCAGGTACATGCACTACACCTCCCTAAAGGTTTGTCAGGGGGAATAATCCAGTCTGAGTGTCTCTGAGTGTCGTCTCCAACCAGAACCCTGACCAGGTACATGCACTACACCTCCCTTAAGGTTTGTCAGGGGGAATAATCCAGTCTGAGTGTCTCTGAGTGTCATCTCCAACCAGAACCCTGACCAGGTACATGCACTACACCTCCCTAAAGGTTTGTCAGGGGGAATAATCCAGCCTGAGTGTCTCTGAGTGTCGTCTCCAACCAGAACCCTGACCAGGTACATGCACTACACCTCCCTAAAGGTTTGTCAGGGGGAATAATCCAGTCTGAGTGTCTCTGAGTGTCGTCTCCAACCAGAACCCTGACCAGGTACATGCACTACAACTCCCTAAAGATTGGTCAGGGGGAATAATCCAGTCTGAGTGTCTCTGAGTGTCGTCTCCAACCAGAACCCTGACCAGGTACATGCACTACACCTCCCTAAAGGTTTGTCAGGGGGAATAATCCAGTCTGAGTGTCTCTGAGTGTCGTCTCCAACCAGAACCCTGACCAGGTACATGCACTACACCTCCCTAAAGGTTTGTCAGGGGGAATAATCCAGTCTGAGTGTCGTCTCCAATCAGAACCCTGACCAGGTACATGCACTACACCTCCCTAAAGGTTTGTCAGGGGGAATAATCCAGTCTGAGTGTCTCTGAGTGTCGTCTCCAACCAGAACCCTGACCAGGTACATGCACTACACCTCCCTAAAGGTTTGTCAGGGGGAATAATCCAGCCTGAGTGTCGTCTCCAACCAGAACCCTGACCAGGTACATGCACTACACCTCCCTAAAGGTTTGTCAGGGGGAATAATCCAGTCTGAGTGTCTCTGAGTGTCGTCTCCAACCAGAACCCTGACCAGGTACATGCACTACACCTCCCTAAAGGTTTGTCAGGGGGAATAATCCAGCCTGAGTGTCTCTGAGTGTCGTCTCCAACCAGAACCCTGACCAGGTACATGCACTACACCTCCCTAAAGGTTTGTCAGGGGGAATAATCCAGCCTGAGTGTCGTCTCCAACCAGAACCCTGACCAGGTACATGCACTACACCTCCCTAAAGGTTTGTCAGGGGGAATAATCCAGTCTGAGTGTCGTCTCCAACCAGAACCCTGACCAGGTACATGCACTACACCTCCCTAAAGGCTTGTCAGGGGGAATAATCCAGTCTGAGTGTCTCTGAGTGTCGTCTCCAACCAGAACCCTGACCAGGTACATGCACTACACCTCCCTAAAGGTTTGTCAGGGGGAATAATCCAGTCTGAGTGTCGTCTCCAACCAGAACCCTGACCAGGTACATGCACTACACCTCCCTAAAGGCTTGTCAGGGGGAATAATCCAGTCTGAGTGTCTCTGAGTGTCGTCTCCAACCAGAACCCTGACCAGGTACATGCACTACACCTCCCTAAAGGCTTGTCAGGGGGAATAATCCAGTCTGAGTGTCTCTGAGTGTCGTCTCCAACCAGAACCCTGACCAGGTACATGCACTACACCTCCCTAAAGGTTTGTCAGGGGGAATAATCCAGTCTGAGTGTCTCTGAGTGTCGTCTCCAACCAGAACCCTGACCAGGTACATGCACTACACCTCCCTAAAGGTTTGTCAGGGGAATAATCCAGTCTGAGTGTCGTCTCCAACCAGAACCCTGACCAGGTACATGCACTACACCTCCCTAAAGGTTTGTCAGGGGGAATAATCCAGCCTGAGTGTCTCTGAGTGTCTTCTCCAACCAGAACCCTGACCAGGTACATGCACTACACCTCCCTAAAGGTTTGTCAGGGGGAATAATCCAGTCTGAGTGTCTCTGAGTGTCGTCTCCAACCAGAACCCTGACCAGGTACATGCACTACACCTCCCTATAGGTTTGTCAGGGGGAATAATCCAGCCTGGGTGTCTCTGAGTGTCGTCTCCAACCAGAACCCTGACCAGGTACATGCACTACACCTCCCTATAGGTTTGTCAGGGGGAATAATCCAGCCTGGGTGTCTCTGAGTGTCGTCTCCAACCAGAACCCTGACCAGGTACATGCACTACACCTCCCTATAGGTTTGTCAGGGGGAATAATCCAGCCTGGGTGTCTCTGAGTGTCGTCTCCAACCAGAACCCTGACCAGGTACATGCACTACACCTCCCTAAAGGCTTGTCAGGGGGAATAATCCAGTCTGAGTGTCGTCTCCAACCAGAACCCTGACCAGGTACATGCACTACACCTCCCTAAAGGTTTGTCAGGGGGAATAATCCAGTCTGAGTGTCTCTGAGTGTCGTCTCCAACCAGAACCCTGACCAGGTACATGCACTACATCTCCCTAAAGGTTTGTCAGGGGGAATAATCCAGCCTGAGTGTCTCTGAGTGTCGTCTCCAACCAGAACCCTGACCAGGTACATGCACTACACCTCCCTAAAGGTTTGTCAGGGGGAATAATCCAGTCTGAGTGTCTCTGAGTGTCGTCTCCAACCAGAACCCTGACCAGGTACATGCACTACATCTCCCTATAGGTTTGTCAGGGGGAATAATCCAGTCTGAGTGTCTCTGAGTGTCGTCTCCAACCAGAACCCTGACCAGGTACATGCACTTGAACCCTTGTGCATCAGGTGGGACGTGTCCTCTTGGTGAAAACAATGAGTATACGGCAAAGTAAGATCCTGTTTGGGGGTTTTAGGCTGGGTTTCTGTACAGCACTTTGTGACATCAGCTGATGTAAGAAGGGCTTTATAAATAAATTTGATTGAGTTTGAGTGTCTCGTTCTGGACTCGTTCATTCTACCAATATGAGAAAACGTACAACAAAAAGTTTGAAAGTGATTTATTTTTTACTGAAGTGCCACAGAGGATTTTATGGACAGTAAGGAAATAACAACTGACATCTTCAACTGGTTTAGACAAAATTGCCAGCTAGGGAGTTGAGCTTGGTAGTGAAATTCAAGTATCAATTTACACAACCTCTTGCTTTTATCTCCAATATTCTCCAGTAACAACATGATCTTAAGTTTCCATGAACCTTAACGTGAACATACTTTAACCATGGTCAGGTTGGTTGGTCCCTGTCTTCACATCCTTGTGGTCCCTGAATCTTGGAGACAGATTGACCAACTTTAAGAGGGAACCCTTCATGTGTTCCCAGTGTGTCGGCACTAAGGTGTCACCTGGACAGAAGAGAGACAGTTTGGTATTTTAGTGAACAATTCATGACACAACAAATGCTGTCATTAAAAAAGTATCAATTCTGTACATATTCCTTCAGTACAGGCTCCTGAGTGGTGCAGCTGTCTATGGCACTGCATCTCAGTATAAGGGATGTCACTACAGTCCCTGGTTCAAATCCAGGCTGAGTCACATCCAGCTGTGATTGGGAGTCCCAAAGGACCGTGCACAATTGGCCCAGGGTCATCTGGATTTGGCTGAGGTAGGCTCTCATTGTAAATAAGAACTTATGCTTAACTGACTTGCATAGTTAAATAAAGACAAAATATTTATTTAAACTAATTATTTCAGATCTCACTGATGTAAATAGTTTAATTTATTTATATATTTAATTCATACAGATGAGAACATATAATAGTCACCTTTCAGTTATTTTCTCAATAATTCCATTTCTCTTCTGCCCTTTGTGTTGGAAGCGTTTCTGTACAGGACATTAGCCTCATTATCAACATTGTGGTCTTGGTTTTGCCATCCTCCCAGACTGCTCAACCGGTAGACTGATCGTCTGACGTTCTTTCCTTTCCACAACCATGTCCCTGATGATTCCGTCTGCAGTAAGCAAATCACGGCTCAGGCCCTCCAGACAGATCAGGGAGTCGGGGCCCTTCATCTCCAGGCGGATCCTGACAGTCAGCTCCCTCTGCATGGCCTGCAGCTGCTCCACATCCGCCTTGCTCAGCTGGCTGATGTGTGGGTCCTTGATGATTCTCTCAGTTTGCTCCTTCATGATAAGGTTTTCAACCCAGTGCCGGGTATGACTCACAGCCTGGGGGATCTCTGCACACAGCTGGAACACAGTTGGAGAAAACTCTCCCCTTAATGACAGAGTTCTCATTGCCAAAGCTTCCATCACTGGGTCCCATAAAGACGTCTATTGGGTGGAAGAAACATCAACAACATAATAAAACTTGTGTACATTTAGACGTCACATTGTCTTCTACCTCACACACTTTCATATTCACTGACCTTTGACCTTGGTGAAAACATTCTCCTTCATTCTCTCTTGTCCCCTTGGTAGCCGACTCATAACACTCACACACTTGTTCTCAGTATGTAATCCTCCTGCAGAAACACCACACATCCATGCTCCTTCATCGCCATGGATACAAATATGCTCTCCTGCTCTTGGAAGTACTTTCTTGTTCCAGACTTCATGATGGTGAGCTCATCAGTGCAGAAGGCAGCTGCCATCTTCTGAAAGAATCCCTTGGCCATCTTGACATAGAGACAGGCCCTTGAGAGGATGATTCTGAACCTTCTGGGTTCAAAACGGACATTCACCTCATCACACTTTTGGCAAAATTTATCCAGTTCTGACATTTTTTCTCCTGGATGAATTTAACTTGGACTTGACACAGACAGCCACGTCGACTTGTAAGTTGTTTTCAACAAAGTCGTCCAGAAAGGTCCAGACCTCTTTGACCGGGTCCAGAAAGGTCCAGACCTCTTTGACCGGGTCCAGAAAGGTACAGACCTCTTTGACCGGGTCCAGAAAGGTACAGACTTCTTTGACCGGGTCCAGAAAGCCAGAGACAATAATTCTGTCTCTGCTCTCTGGATGGAGCTTTATCACCACAGTTTTCCTCTTTGGGGAGTTGTATGTATCCACCAGGTGGCTGTTCAGATCCTTCCACCCAGGTATCGTCAACACATCCTGCTCCTCCACGACAAGGCTCTGCATGGACAGGGCAGTCTTCACCATCTGCTCTGCGTCAGTCAAGGATTTATCTGAGCTGCCAGTCAGAAGCACTTCTCCACCCTACATGCTATACACAGCACTGATGTGCCAAGCGCAAACAGGTCCTGGGACATCTCCATACTGTCCACTGACCTCAGGAAGTCCAGGATGTGAGGGTCGAGCTTCAGCTGCATCTTCCTCATTCTGAGCTTCCTCTCCAAGATCCAGTTCTGCACCTTGTTACACCTCTGCGACAAGACCTGAGAGAACCAGCTTCTTGGTGTCGTCTCTGTAAGAGAGACCCATATCTGCTGCGCGCTTCACCAGTCCTTCCTGCTGCAGGATGTAGAACATGGCAGGGGACACGTCCATCTCCTGTGAGACCCTGTCCCTCTGCCTCTGTATGTGACTCATGGCCCTCTTCATGAGGCTCTCCACCGACCGCCTGAGCCGCTTTGTGTCTTCAGCCAGACCGGCCGCTGTCTGAGCCCTTCTGGATGCATCCATCAGCAGGACAGCATCCTCTTTCACCACCGAGCGGACTTCCTTCTCCACCGCCTCCCACACTGGGGCACTTCAACAACACTCAAAAAGTTTACATATTGGGCCGTGATGTCATGGAAGACGTTCAAGGCTGTCACGACTCCCACTGACGGTGGCTCCCTCTTCGGCGGTCGTTGTGGCCGGTCTACTAGCCGCCACCGATCCCCTTTTCCTTTTCTGTTTGTTTGATCTTATTGGTTGCACCTGTCTCTTATTTTGTTTCTTGATTCATGTCCATTTAAGCCTGTTAGGCCGCCTATTGTTGTGCGGGATTGTTTTTCTGTTCGTCAGGTTGTGCGTGTTAATGTTCCTGTCCGTTTGTGCCCTGTGTTTGTGCCCTGTGTTTGTGCGTTGTTTTGGGCGTTGGTTTTGGGAATCCTAATGAAGTCGGTTCCCCAGTATCCTCTGCTCTCTGCATCTGACTCTGCACCCACCACTCCTGGTGTTTGTGACAAAGGCATTCTGTTTCACTCCGTCAATGTGTTTTTGTTTTCATTAGTCCTGTTTGCTTCAGCGGGTTCGGTGGAGGGCTGAGCTTGACCTCAGCACTGTCAATGTCCACCTGACTGAAGGGGACCATCATCTGGTCGTTGATGGTCTCTTCATGGAGAGGAATGACCATAAACAGGATGCAACCTCTCTGTGAAGGGTTCAGGCAGCTTCCACATTGGCCTGTTCTTGCCATACAAGACGTTGCCCAAGGACTCGTAGTACAGATATACGTTGACTTGGACTTTGCAAATTACATGGTTTTGATTTTTTTATTGTCTCCACAGCTGAAATGACATAGAAAACAGAGTAGCAAAGGCTGTGCAGAAACTAAACGCAAACGGTATGTTTAATTATGAGGAACCTTCTCCAGTACTACAGCAGTGCTAACAAATGAGGGACCTTCTCCAGTACTACAGCAGTGCTATGAGGGACCTTCTCCAGTACTACAGCAGTGCTTTATGAGGAACCTTCTCCAGTACTACAGCAGTGCTATGAGGAACCTTCTCAGTACTACAGCAGTGCTAAACCATGAGGAACCTTCTCCAGTACTACAGCAGTGCTATGAGTCATTTTGGAACCAATTCCATTCATTATTATATCCCCTTCCCTGTATATGACCTTCTCCAGTACTACAGCAGTGCTATGAGGAACCTCCAGTACTACAGCAGTGCTATGAGGAACCTTCTCCAGTACTACAGCAGTGCTATGAGGAACCTTCTCCAGTACTACAGCAGTGCTATGAGGAACCTTCTCCAGTACTACAGCAGTGCTATGAGGAACCTTCTCCAGTACTACAGCAGTGCTATGAGGAACCTTCTCCAGTACTAGCAGTACTTCTCCAGTACAGCAGTGCTATGAGGAACTTCTCCAGTACTACAGCAGTGCTATGAGGAACCTTCTCCAGTACTACAGCAGTGCTATGAGGAACCTTCTCCAGTACTACAGCAGTGCTATGAGGAACCTTCTCCAGTACTACAGCAGTGCTATGAGGAACCTTCTCCAGTACTACAGCAGTGCTATGAGGAAACTTCTCCAGTACTACAGCAGTGCTATGAGGAAACTTCTCCAGTACTACAGCAGTGCTATGAGGAACCTTCTCCAGTACTACAGCAGTGCTATGAGGAACCTTCTCCAGTACTACAGCAGTGCTATGAGGAAACTTCTCCAGTACTACAGCAGTGCTATGAGGAACCTTCTCCAGTACTACAGCAGTGCTATGAGGAAACTTCTCCAGTACTACAGCAGTGCTATGAGGAAAACTTCTCCAGTACTACAGCAGTGCTCTGAGGCCTTCTCCAGTACTACACCTGCAGTGCTATGAGGAACCTTCTCCAGTACTACAGCAGTGCTATGAGGAACCTTCTCCAGTACTACAGCAGTGCTATGAGGAACCTTCTCAGTACTACAGCAGTGCTATAGGAACCTTCTCCAGTACTAAGAGCAGTGCTATGAGGAACCTTCTCCAGTACTACAGCAGTGCTATGAGGAACCTTCTCCAGTGGTACAGAGTGCTAAAAGGAACCTTCTCCAGTACTCAGCAGTGCTATGAGGAAACCTTCTCCAGTACTACAGCAGTGCTATGAGGAACCTTCTCCAGTACTACAGCAGTGCTATGAGGAACCTTCTCCATCCAGTACTACAGCAGTGCTATGAGGAACCTTCTCCAGTACTACAGCAGTGCTATGAGGAACCTTCTCCAGTACTACAGCAGTGCTATGAGGAACCTTCTCCAGTACTACAGCAGTGCTATGAGGAAACCTTCTCAGTACTACAGCAGTGCTATAGAAACTTCTCCAGTACTACAGCAGTGCTAAACCAACTACAATTGGTGCTAACCTTCTCAGTACTACAGCAGTGCTATGAGGAACCTTCTCCAGTACTACAGCAGTGCTATGAGGAACCTTCTCCAGTACTACAGCAGTGCTATGAGGAACCTTCTCAGTACTACAGCAGTGCTATGAGGAACCTTCTCCAGTACTACAGCAGTGCTATGAGGAACCTTCTCAGTACTACAGCAGTGCTATGAGGAACCTTCTCCAGTACTACAGCAGTGCTATGAGGAACCTTCTCAGTACTACAGCAGTGCTATGAGGAACCTTCTCCAGTGCTACAGCAGTGCTATGAGGAACCTTCTCCAGTACTACAGCAGTGCTATGAGGAACCTTCTCCAGTACTACCAGTGCTAAAACCTTCTCCAGTACTACAGCAGTGCTATGAGGAACCTTCTCCAGTACTACAGCAGTGCTATGAGGAACCTTCTCCAGTGCTACAGCAGTGCTATGAGGAACCTTCTCAGTACTACAGCAGTCTATGAGGAACCTTCTCAGTACTACAGCAGTGCTATGAGGAACCTTCTCCAGTACTACAGCAGTGCTAACCCACTGATTAAATTCTCCAGTGCTACAGCAGTGCTTTTTTTCTCCAGTACTACAGCAGTGCTATGAGGAACCTTCTCCAGTACTACAGCAGTGCTAAGGAACCTTCTCCAGTACTACAGCAGTGCTATGAGGACCTTCTCCAGTACTACAGCAGTGCTATGAGGAACCTTCTCCTGTAACAGCAGTGCTAAGGAACCTTCTCCCCCTGTACTACAGCAGTGCTAGAGAACCTTCTCCAGTACTACAGCAGTGCTATGAGGAACCTTCTCCAGTGCTAAGCAGTTAACCCACCTTCCCAGTACTAAGCAGTGCTAACCCACTGTTCTCCTTACTACAGCAGTGCTATGAAAACTTCTCCAGTACTACAGCAGTGCTATGAGGAAACTTCTTCCAGTACTACCAGTAACAAGTGCTATGTTAACCTTGTTCCAGTACTACAGCAGTGCAGTTAAACTTATCCAGTACTAAGCAGTGCTAACCCACTGTTCAGTACTACAGCAGTGCTAAACTTTCTCCAGTACACAGCAGTGCTAACCCACTGTCTCCCTGTACACAGGCAGTTAACCCCTGTCTCCAGGTTAACAAGGCTTTGTTAACCCACTGTCTCCAAATACTGAACAAAATGAATGATTCAACACTCAACCCTAAATACCCAGTAAATACATGTTATTTTCTCTCTGTGTCATTAGGCCATCATAGAACAGTTGTGAAATAACATCAACAAGAGAATAGTGTTACCTGAAGATGTCTGACTTTTTGCATCAACCTGGAAAATGTGTAAAACAGACAAAAATAACAACAACAGATCAATTCAGTGCTTTAATTAAATCTGGTAAATCATTCTGTTTGTTTTTGGCCATATCAACATTAGACTGTGTGACATGATACTGTTTGGAGCACCATCAAACCCCAGGGTGATGTTATAGCGATGAGGACCATTCTATATCCTTTGTGTCGAGGCCCTTAGACACCTGTAAACTGAAGTACCCAAAACGGCCACTAGATGTCATCTGATAGTTAACTGGTAACTTTGAACGTTTCCAGTAATATACCCTCCCTTTGCAACCCTACGCAGCTCTCATGGTGATGTGGCATCTGGAAATATTACTGTCCAACATCACTTATATTCTTCTGTTGAACAATTAGACATCTTTTCATTGTTTTATTATTAAACATTGACAGAAGATTGTTGTTGTCTCTGTTTAAATGGGCACGGCGACAAAAGCAACCCGCGATGACTTTTTATTGGTTGCCATATTAGTTAGCAAACAAGCGCTGGGTCCGTTTCACGTTACACATTACAGATAGCACAACGGGTTAGTTTGTTTGTTGACTAATATAAATATCACTAACCAAACCAACAGCAACAGTGATGATGACATGTTGAAAAGACAGTCCATCTCCTCCAGTATCTATAACACCAACGCTGCAGGAGGTAGGGGTGCTGAAGGTGCTGGTTCTGAAGCTTCTGCAGCACCTGAAAAATACACCTTTTATTTGGATTTTTGTACATTTTTGTTGTCATTTTTTCTCCACAACGTATTTACTACCTAATTACTACACCATTTACTACAATATATACTACACACCCCTCCCCTTTTACTTGGCGGCAGGTAGCCTAGTGGTTACACTATGTTGGGACACATAATACTACACTAGGTTACTAGATTCAATCCCCATTTACTGCACATAATACTACACTGTTTTCTGCCCTACACATTTACACACAGTAATACTACACTGTTCCCCTAATTACACTAGGCTGCTCAACATAACTGTTCCCCAGTATAAAACAGAACTTTATTGCAAGTGGCTTCCATGTTCCCTGAACAAGGCTTAACCCACTGTTCCCCTGAACAAGGCAGTCCCACATCAATGAAATATTTTGTTGACTTTGAGAGAACTTAGAGTTGATTATTAAATTGCAACAAATGCAACAAGAAACGTTTAGGTTCATGAGTACATTTCAACATTTTCACTGGCATAATTATGTCTGTTTTTTCTGATGGCATTATATTCTTTTAAATATCATTTACGGTTTGAACAGGAATACTGGGTGGTACCGGGATGAAGGCACATTTCTGGGGAAGCTATTAAGCCCTACCTCAGACCCTGCTAAAGCTTTTCGACTTCTCTCCTGTAAGAAGGCCTCACACAGGTTCCTCAAAGCCAGGTTCATAGGTGGCTCCATTGAGGAACTTCCTCTGAAAACTGGACATTCTGGAGATTCCTTCCCTTTACACCATAGATCCAGACAGGCTTTGCAGACACTGTGTCTACAAAACAGAATGACAGGATCCTGGAATATGTCACAGGACAGATCTTCCTCCGGGAGAGATGATTTGAAAGCCATTTTCTCGCACAATGTGTCATCCCCTAAAGATTACTTTCACTTTTAACAACAATTTTTTAAAGACTTTCAATTTTAACAACCTCCACTTGTTTTCAACCAAACGTTGAGAAGCACTTGGTCACAGCTTTTATGCCTTTTGGTTTATGCAGTGGTTTATTATCTCTCTATGGCTAAACAATCTCAGTCCCAGTGTACGTCAGATGGACTTGGTCACTGGAGAGCTGTCAAACTCCCTGAGTTGAACTTTATCAAGGGTGGGGTGTACAGTAACCTGCATAGATAGGCAGTCATTACATGTGTGTTTCCTTGTACTATGCTTGTTGGAAACAGAAGTCTTGTGGGGTCCAGAAGTACTCACATGGATAGTAAAACAAGGACAATTCTGGTGGCATTTTGCAGGTCCCCAAGGCAAAAATAGTATTTTAGGCTTATTTGTTTGAGGGTTAGGTTGATGGGGTTAGAGGTTTGAGGTTAAGGTTAGGGTTAAGGTTAGTGACATGGGTAATGAAGGGTTTGGGAAAATAGGATTTTGAATGAAAATCAATTGTTCGGTCCTCACAAGGATAGTAAAACAAACACGTGTGTGTGTGTGTGTGTGTGTGTGTGTGTGTGTGTGTGTGTGTGTGTGTGTGTGTGTGTGTGTGTGTGTGTGTGTGTGTGTGTGTGTGTGTGTGTGTGTGTGTGTGTGTGTGTGTGTGTGTGTGTGTGTGTGTGTGTGTGTGTGTGTGTGTGTGTGTGTGTGTATGTGTGCTCCGCTCTAAACTTCTCTTTAAGGATGTAAGAACTTTCCACCACATGAGGGCGCACATTCACTGCCTCCTGGCAAGTGTAGACAGAATCAGGAGTGTACTGTATCCACACATACTCTGTAACATATCATATTTACATATTATATCATTCAAATACTATTATAAACAATAATATAATATAGTATTGCAGTATGAACGAGTCACGCACACTCACAACAGGAGTTTAAAGTGTGCATCAAAATATTGGACTTTGTGTAAATTCCTCTGTCTGTTTTCTGTCTCTATATTGTCTGTCACTAGCAGCATCATTTCACCAGGTCACATTCTGACTGAGTAGATGTACTTGGTGAATAAAAAGTATTCTGATTCTGATTGGCTGTAGACAATGATCATAATACGCCCTCATGTGGTGACAGGTTGTAACTTCAGGTGAACACCAGTTAGTTGTTACGTGTGTGTGCGCACGCCCTTTGTCCTTGCGTAAATGTGTGTGTTCAGACAAGAGGAATCCCATAAGCTAAGTCTCTGTCGCCACAGCTGGCCCCTATGTCCCACAGACATGAGAGGGACCAGAAGAGAATTCTCCCGGGGGCTTAAGACAAAACACACGGCAAGCTATAGACACAGGGACCACATGCCCTGACCTCCACCCCTCATGTATTGCTGTGTGTGTGCTCTCTGAGAGACCACTAGTCCAACAGTTGCTGGGTGATGTCATGTCGTCCGGCAAAATACTGGGCTACATTTTTCTCCCAGGCTTCCCAGTGCTTTGTTGTACTGGGTTGGAAGAGGGTGGCAGGCAGGCAGCGAGAGAGAGAGGCAGCTGATATCTCTGTTACTCCCCGGGTTTAGCCAGTGTTCGAAGGTGTTCCGCATGTGGAATGTTGAGACTGGTGGGGGGATGTATGTTGGTGGGGCCACGCGAAGGGTTGAACGTGAGGGAAAGGCAACAGAGAGAGGGGGAAGGAGGAGTGGGAAGGCCAGGCAGAGAATGAGAGAGGGAGGGAGAGAAAGAGAAAGAAAAGAGGGCTTGATCTTTTGATGCAGTGAAGACGGGAAGTTGTGACATTTCATACCAGGAAGACACAAAGCTGACTTCTTACATTAGAACACCAACAGGAAGACACAAAGCTGACTTCTTACATTAGAACACCAACAGGAAGACATAAAGCTGACTTCTTACATTAGAACACCAACAGGAAGACACAAAGCTGACTTCTTACATCAGAACACCAACAGGACGACGTAAAGCTGACTTCTTACATTAGAACACCAACAGGAAGACACAAAGCTGACTTCTTACATTAGAACACCAACAGGAAGACACAAAGCTGACTTCTTACAGCAGAACACCAACAGGAAGACACAAAGCTGACTTCTTACAGCAGAACACCAACAGGAAGACATAAAGCTGACTTCTTACATTAGAACACCAACAGGAACACACAAAGCTTAGTTCTTACATTAGAACACCAACAGGAAGACATAAAGCTGATTTCTTACATTAGAACACCAACAGGAAGACATAAAGCTGACTTCTTACATTAGAACACCAACAGGAAGACATAAAGCTGACTTCTTACATTAGAACACCAACAGGAAGACATAAAGCTGACTTCTTACATTAGAACACCAACAGGAAGACATAAAGCTGACTTCTTACATTAGAACACCAACAGGAAGACATAAAGCTGACTTCTTACATTAGAACACCAACAGGAAGACATAAAGCTGACTTCTTACATTAGAACACCAACAGGAAGACACAAAGCTGACTTCTTACATTAGAACACCAACAGGAAGACATAAAGCTGACTTCTTACATTAGAACACCAACAGGAAGACACAAAGCTGACTTCTTACATTAGAACACCAACAGGAAGACACAAAGCTGACTTCTTACATTAGAACACCAACAGGAAGACATAAAGCTGACTTCTTACATTAGAACACCAACAGGAAGACACAAAGCTGACTTGATCTTGGAATGTACTACATTAGAACACCAACAGCCTAATCTCTTTAAAGCTGTAATTGATCTTGGAATGTACTACTGAGCCTCTCTTGCTACTCCTCCGTGCTCGAGAGAGATTGGGAGACAGATTTAGGGAATGAGATGGGATATTCCAAATGCCCAGACTTGTTACCCAAAATGATCATATGGCACACCATACTTGGAAGCAAGTTGTTGACATACCAAAAGCCTTGAAACATGCACAGAAGGGGATGAGGAAAATACAAGAAAGATTGAGAAAGGAGATAAGCAGGGAAAGAGAGAGAGAGAGAGAGAGAGAGAGAGAGAGAGAGAGAGAGAGAGAGAGAGAGAGAGAGAGAGAGAGAGAGAGAGAGAGAGAGAGAGAGAGAGAGAGAGAGAGATTGTATTGCTGTCATGACTCATGTCACACAGGTGAAACCTCTTACTCCATAATTGATCCTGAGAATCTACCTAAAATATCTTTATTATTGACTCATGTATTAAGAACCACCTCTGTGGCCTGCATTGTGTCCACTCCAGTGTAAATTACACCTCTGTATCTGGCCTGCATTGTGTCCACTCCAGTGTAAATTACACCTCTGTGTCTGGCCTGCATTGTGTCCACTCCAGTGTAAATTACACCTCTGTATCTGGCCTGCATTGTGTCCACTCCAGTGTAAATTACACCTCTGTATCTGTGTCTGGCCTGCATTGTGTCCACTCAGTGTAAACCTTGTATCTATGTCTGGCCTGCATTGTGTCCACTCCAGTGTAAATTAAACCTCTGTATCTGTGTCTGGCCTGCATTGTGTCCACACCAGTGTAAATTACACCTCTGTATCTGTGTCTGGCCTGCATTGTGTCCACTCCAGTGTAAATTACACCTCTGTATCTGTGTCTGGCCTGCATTGTGTCCACTCCAGTGTAAATTACACCTCTGTGTCTGGCCTGCATTGTGTCCACTCCAGTGTAAATTACACCTCTGTATCTGTATCTGGCCTGCATTGTGTCCACTCCAGTGTAAATTACTCCTCTGTATCTGTATCTGGCCTGCATTGTGTCCACTCCAGTGTAAATTACACCTCTGTATCTGTGTCTGGCCTGCATTGTGTCCACTCCAGTGTAAATTACACCTCTGTATCTGTGTCTGGCCTGCATTGTGTCCACTCCAGTGTAAATTACACCTCTGTATCTGTGTCTGGCCTGCATTGTGTCCACTCCAGTGTAAATTACACCTCTGTATCTGTGTCTGGCCTGCATTGTGTCCACACCAGTGTAAATTACACCTCTGTATCTGTGTCTGGCCTGCATTGTGTCCACACCAGTGTAAATTACACCTCTGTATCTGTGTCTGGCCTGCATTGTGTCCACTCCAGTGTAAATTACACCTCTGTATCTGTGTCTGGCCTGCATTGTGTCCACTCCAGTGTAAATTACACCTCTGTATCTGTGTCTGGCCTGCATTGTGTCCACTCCAGCGTAAATTACACCTCTGTATCTGTGTCTGGCCTGCATTGTGTCCACTCCAGTGTAAATTACACCTCTGTATCTGTGTCTGGCCTGCATTGTGTCCACTCCAGTGTAAATTACACCTCTGTTCTGTGTCTGGCCTGCATTGTGTCCACTCCAGTCTAAATTACACCTCTGTGTCTGGCCTGTATTGTGTCCACTCCAGTGTAAATTACACCTCTGTGTCTGGCCTGCATTGTGTCCACACCAGTGTAAATTACACCTCTGTATCTGTGTCTGGCCTGCATTGTGTCCACTCCAGTGTAAATTACACCTCTGTATCTGTGTCTGGCCTGCATTGTGTCCACTCCAGTGTAAATTACACCTCTGTATCTGTGTCTGGCCTGCATTGTGTCCACTCCAGTGTAAATTACACCTCTGTATCTGTGTCTGGCCTGCATTGTGTCCACTCCAGTGTAAATTACACCTCTGTATCTGTGTCTGGCCTGCATTGTGTCCACTCCAGTGTAAATTACACCTCTGTGTCTGGCCTGCATTGTGTCCACTCCAGTGTAAATTACACCTCTGTATCTGTGTCTGGCCTGCATTGTGTCCACACCAGTGTAAATTACACCTCTGTATCTGTATCTGGCCTGCATTGTGTCCACTCCAGTGTAAATTACACCTCTGTATCTGTGTCTGGCCTGCATTGTGTCCACTCCAGTGTAAATTACACCTCTGTATCTGTATCTGGCCTGCATTGTGTCCACTCCAGTGTAAATTACACCTCTGTATCTGTGTCTGGCCTGCATTGTGTCCACTCCAGTGTAAATTACACCTCTGTATCTGTATCTGGCCTGCATTGTGTCCACTCCAGTGTAAATTACACCTCTGTATCTGTATCTGGCCTGCATTGTGTCCACTCCAGTGTAAATTACACCTCTGTATCTGTGTCTGGCCTGCATTGTGTCCACTCCAGTGTAAATTACACCTCTGTATCTGTGTCTGGCCTGCATTGTGTCCACTCCAGTGTAAATTACACCTCTGTGTCTGGCCTGCATTGTGTCCACTCCAGTGTAAATTACACCTCTGTATCTGTATCTGGCCTGCATTGTGTCCACTCCAGTGTAAATTACACCTCTGTGTCTGTGTCTGGCCTGCATTGTGTCCACTCAGTGTAAATTACACCTCTGTATCTGTGTCTGGCCTGCATTGTGTCCACTCCAGTGTAAATTACACCTCTGTGTCTGGCCTGCATTGTGTCCACTCCAGTGTAAATTACACCTCTGTATCTGTGTCTGGCCTGCATTGTGTCCACTCCAGTGTAAATTACACCTCTGTATCTGTATCTGGCCTGCATTGTGTCCACTCCAGTGTAAATTACACCTCTGTATCTGTGTCTGGCCTGCATTGTGTCCACACCAGTGTAAATTACACCTCTGTATCTGTGTCTGGCCTGCATTGTGTCCAGCTCCAGTGTAAATTACACCTCTGTATCTGTGTCTGGCCTGCATTGTGTCCACTCCAGTGTAAATTACACCTCTGTATCTGTATCTGGCCTGCATTGTGTCCAGCTCCAGTGTAAATTACACCTCTGTATCTGTGTCTGGCCTGCATTGTGTCTACTCCAGTGTAAATTACACCTCTGTATCTGTGTCTGGCCTGCATTGTGTCCACTCCTGTGTAAATTACACCTCTGTACCTGTGTCTGGCCTGCATTGTGTCTACAGCTCCTGTAAATTACACCTCTGTATCTATGTCTGGCCTGCATTGTGTCTACTCAGTGTAAATTACACCTCTGTATCTGTGTCTGGCCTGCATTGTGTCTCTCCAGTGTAAATTACACCTCTGTGTCTGTGTCTGGCCTGCATTGTGTCCACTCCAGTGTAAATTACACCTCTGTATCTATGTCTGGCCTGCATTGTGTCTACTCCAGTGTAAATTACACCTCTGTGTCTGTGTCTGGCCTGCATTGTGTCTACTCCAGTGTAAATTACACTCTGTATCTGTGTCTGGCCTGCATTGTGTCAGCTCCAGTGTAAATTACACCTCTGTGTCTGTGTCTGGCCTGCATTGTGTCCACTCCAGTGTAAATTACTGGGCAGTGTTGAGCGATGAGATTTTAAACTTCCCCATCTTTCCATAAGATGACAATCCTGTTTGAACGCAGATCTCATCAGATTGATGAGGAACCCAAGAGCATGCTGGGAAAGGAGCCTCAGTGCTATTAAGGCAGGTCTTCACTGTTCTTCACTGACTCCAATAGGAGCTGGAGGAAAGACCTGGAGAACAGGTTGGAGACAACGCTGTCCAGCAACAGCTCCTGTTTACAAACAGCTCCTGTCCAGCAACAGCTCCGGTCCAGCAACAGCTCCTGTCCAGCAACAGCTCCTGTTTACAAACAGTTCCTGTCCAGCAACATCTCCTGTTTAAAAACAGCTCCTGGTCTACACAATGCTGATTAAAAACAGCTCCTGGTCTACACAATGCTGATTAAAAACAGCTCCTGGTCTACACAATGCTGATTACAAACAGCTCCTGGTCTACACAATGCTGATTACAAACAGCTCCTGGTCTACACAATGCTGATTAAAAACAGCTCCTGGTCTACACAATGCTGATTAAAAACAGCTCCTGGTCTACACAATGCTGATTACAAACAGCTCCTGGTCTACACAATGCTGATTACAAACAGCTCCTGGTCTACACAATGCTGATTCAAGTAGCTATCAGAGTTTAGAACACCACACCCCTGGAACTGCAATGTGATTTTACATTAAAGACCTGTGTGTGTTGTGGTCTGTCTGTCTGTCTGTCTGTCTGTCTGTCTGTCTGTCTGTCTGTCTGTCTGTCTGTCTGTCTGTGTGCATGTGCATGCGTGCCTGTGTCTCTCTTCTCTGAGGCAGTGGGTCACAGCTGACACTGTAAACTCATTGACCACCCATACATCACATTCCTGCCCCCCTACCGTGAGTTATGAATGAGGTCCTGAGTGGTCCCCCCCTGAATATACATCCCAGTAGCAGGCAGGCCCCAGTGATTAATCATACTTTGGTTCCTCTCCCCAGCTGGATCTTTTTCCCCTCTCTGTTGACATGGCTTCCACTGGCACCACTTCCCACCTAGACTCCTAACTGAGCCCCTAGACAGCCTACTAATGTCAGCCGGGCCAGACAGGAATGCTCCTCTGTTTTCCTTGACCTCTTTTTTCCCCTTCTTCGACAAGTCATTAACAGTGAGGCGACGCCCTCCTCGTGTGTAAGAATGTTTTTTTCGTTGTGTCGTGGCATGGTCCGGGTTGAACAAGAATTGGGATTTGAGGGGTTGGAGAACTCAGAGTCTGGAGGGATGATGATGAAGATCAGACGTGATGTGTGGCTGTTGTTGATGATATGTGGAGATACCATCTATATTTAATTCTCTTCTCACCTCTGTAACTCTTTATCTGTAAATTAAAATGTCTTCTCAGTCAACTTTCCTGGTAAATTAAATTGTCTTCTCAGTCAACTTTCCTGGTAAATTAAATTGTCTTCTCAGTCAACTTTCCTGGTAAATTAAATTGTCTTCTCAGTCAACTTTCCTGGTAAATTAAATTGTCTTCTCAGTCATCTTTCCTGGTAAATTAAATTGTCTTCTCAGTCATCTTTCCTGGTAAATTAAATTGTCTTCTCAGTCATCTTTCCTGGTAAATTAAATTGTCTTCTCAGTCAACTTTCCTGGTAAATTAAATTGTCTTCTCAGTCAACTTTCCTGGTAAATTAAATTGTCTTCTAGTCAACTTTCCTGGTAAATTAAATTGTCTTCTCAGTCAACTCTCCTGGTAAATTAAATTGTCCTCTCAATCAACTTTCCTGGTAAATTAAATTGTCCTCTCAATCAACTTTCCTGGTAAATGAAATTGTCTTCTCAGTCAACTCTCCTGGTAAATTAAATTGTCTTCTCAGTCAACTCTCCTGGTAAATTAAATTGTCTTCTCAGTCAACTTTCCTGGTAAATTAAATTGTCTTCTCAGTCAACTCTCCTGGTAAATTAAATTGTCCTCTCAATCAACTTTCCTGGAAAATTAAAATGTCTTCTCAATCAACTTTCCTGGTAAATGAAATTGTCTTCTACTTAGGTAGCTTGGGTTTCACTGTTGGTTTGTGAGTGTTTGTGTCTGTGTGAGTGTCTGTCGCCACACGGTACTGTTTCGGTTTCGTTCATGTTCACATTTATTGTTTTGTATTTTATAGTGTTCAGTTTATTTATTAAAGTAATCATCATGAACACTTACCACGCTGCATCTTGGTCTGGTCCTTACTCCTCTTCAGACGAAGAGGAGATCTGCCGTTACACTGGTAAATTAAACTGTCTTCTCAGTCAACTTTCCTGGTAAATTAAACTGTCTTCTCAGTCAACTTTCCTAGTAAATTAAATTGTCCTCTCAGTCAACTTTCCTGGTAAATTAAACTGTCTTCTCAGTCAACTTTCCTGGTAAATTAAATTGTCTTCTCAGTCAACTTTCCTGGTAAATTAAACTGTCTTCTCAGTCAACTTTCCTGGTAAATTAAATTGTCTTCTCAGTCAACTTTCCTGGTAAATTAAACTGTCTTCTCAGTCAACTTTCCTGGTAAATTAAATTGTCTTCTCAGTCAACTTTCCTGGTAAATTAAATTGTCTTCTCAGTCAACTTTCCTGGTAAATTAAATTGTCTTCTCAGTCAACTTTCCTGGTAAATTCAATTGTCCTCTCAGTCAACTTTCCTAGTAAATTCAATTGTCTTCTCAGTCAACTTTCCTAGTAAATTCAATTGTCTTCTCAGTCAACTTTCCTAGTAAATTCAATTGTCCTCTCAGTCAACTTTCCTGGTAAATTAAATTGTCTTCTCAGTCAACTTTCCTGGTAAATTAAATTATCTTCTCAGTCAACTCCTAGTAAATTAAATTGTCTTCTCAGTCAACTTTCCTGGTAAATTAAATGGTCTTCTCAGTCAACTTTCCTGGTAAATTAAATTGTCTTCTCAGTCAACTTTCCTGGTAAATTAAATTGTCTTCTCAGTCAACTTTCCTGGTAAATGAAATTGTCTTCTCAGTCAACTTTCCTGGTAAATGAAATTGTCTTCTCAGTCAACTTTCCTGGTAAATTAAATTGTCTTCTCAGTCAACTTTCCTGGTAAATTAAACTGTCTTCTCAATCAACTTTCCTGGTAAATTAAATTGTCTTCTCAGTCAACTTTCCCTGGTAAATTAAATTGTCTTCTCAGTCAACATTCCTGGTAAATTAAAATGTCTTCTCAGTCAACTTTCCTGGTAAATTAAATTGTCCTCTCAATCAACTTTCCTGGTAAATTAAAATGTCTTCTCAGTCAACTTTCCTGGTAAATGAAATTGTCTTCTCAGTCAACTTTCCTGGTGAATTAAGGGTTAAATAAATCAAATGGAGCGATAAAAGAGCATGTGTTTTTAGAGGTGTTCTAGGTTTTGAGACTGTTTAAGTGTTTTGAGACTGTTTTTAAATGTTTGGGTGCTGAGTTGATCTTATCATTTAATCTAAGTCAAATATTGTTTGAGAGGGCAGGGACACTTTGAGGTATATATAGAGAGAGAGGTAGAGAGAGAGAGAGGTACAGAGAGAGAGGTAGAGAGAGAACATACTTTTCCCTAATATATTTTACTTAACCCTCCAAAGTCCATGGAATACCAATTGGTCAACATATTGCACAGGCTCAATCAAATTCATTTTCACTCTTTAACCATAGAACAGTGTTACTGTATACAGGCCAATACTTCTACATCGCCCATTTGGCCATCATTATACATGAAATAATGAGATTAAACCGTTTGGAATCTATGGAAAGTTACTTTTAGAAGCGTAGCATTGAAAGCAGTGGGGTGCGAGCAGGCTCCTCAGCAGCTCTCTGTTGGCTGAGTAGTGGTAGTTGTTACGCTAGCAGCTTGTGGCTAAGCTGGCTCCACAGCCTAGGGGAATGTCTGGCTACAGTGGCAAAACCATTTATTTACAGACACTTCCAGAGTTGAGGTCTAACACCCATAGCCAAAGTGCAACCCTCTTAGTGTGTGTGTGTGTGTGTGTGTGTGTGTGTGTGTGTGTGTGTGTGTGTGTGTGTGTGTGTGTGTGTGTGTGTGTGTGTGTGTGTGTGTGTGTGTGTGTGTGTGTGTGTGTGTGTGTGTGTGTGTGCGTGTGTGCGTGCGTGCGTGCGTGCGTGCGTGCGTGCGTGCGTGCGTGCGTCAGAGAGAGAGAGACGGCTGTGTGTGAACAGGGAAGCATGGAGTCAATCTCTTTGATCACCCTTTACACACAAAAACATCACCCTTCACTGTGAGGTCAAATCTAACAGCCTTGTAGAGTTCGTATTAGAGTGTGTTTTAAATAGAGAGAAAGCTCCCTTCTTCACTGTGAGGTCATATCTAACAGCCTTGTGGAGGTCCTAGTCCAGTCTGTTTTAAAAATAGATAAAGCTCCCTTCTTCACTGTGAGGTCATATCCAACAGCCTTGTAGAGGTCCTATTCCAGTCTGTTTAAATCTGTTTAAATAGAGGTCCTATTAAAAATAGAGAAATCTCCCTTCTTCACTGTGAGGTCATACAGTATCTAACAGCCTTGTAGAGTTCCTATTCCAGTCTGTTTTAATAGAGATAAATCTCCCTTCTTCACTGTGAGGTCATATAGTATCTAACAGCCTTGTAGAGTTCCTATTCCAGTCTGTTTTAATAGAGATAAATCTCCCTTCTTCTCTGTGAGGTCATACAGTATCTAAATAGCTTTGTAGAGTTCCTATTCCAGTCTGTTTTAATAGAGATACATTCTTCTTCACTGTGAGGTCATACAGTATCTAACAGCCTTGTAGAGTTCCTATTCCAGTCTGTTTTAAAATAAATAGAGGTAGAGCTCCCTTGTCTTTCAGTCTGTTTTAATAGAGATAAATCTGTGAGGTCATATCTAACAGCCTTGTAGAGTTCCTATTCCAGTCTGTTTTAAATAGAGATAAATCTCCCTTCTTCACTGTGAGGTCATATCTAACAGCCTTGTGGAGGTCTTGTCTGTTTTAAAAATAGATAGAGCTCCCTTCTTCCCTATCATATCTAACAGCCTTGTAGAGTTCCTATTCCAGTCTGTTTTAATAGAGAAAATCTCCCTTCTTCTCTGTGAGGTCATACAGTATCTAACAGCCTTGTAGAGTTCCTATTCCAGTCTGTTTTAATAGAGATAAATCTCCCTTCTTCACTGTTTTAATAGAGATAAATCACCCTTCTTCACAGTATCTAACAGCCTTGTAGAGTTCCTATTCCAGTCTGTTTTAATAGAGATAAATCTCCCTTCTTCACTCATGTTGAGGTCTGTTTTAAATACAGTGATCTAAACAGCCTTGTAGAGTTCCTATTCCAGTCTGTTTTAAATAGAGATAAATCTCCCTTCTTCACTGTGAGGTCATATCTAACAGCCTTGTAGAGTTCCTATTCCAGTCTGTTTTAAATAGAGAGAAAGCTCCTTCTTCACTGTGAGGTCATATCTAACAGCCTTGTAGAGGTTCTGTTTAAATAGAGAAATCTCCCTTCTTCACTGTGAGGTCAGCCTTGTAGAGTTCTATTATAGTCTGTTTAAATAGAGATAAATCTCCCTTCTTCACTGTGAGGTCATATCAGTTGTAGAGTTCCTATTCCAGTCAGAGATAAATCTCCCTTCCTGTAGGTCATAATCAACAACCTTGTAGAGTTCCTATTATAGTCTGTTTAAATAGAGATAAAGCTGCCTTCTTCACTGTGAGGTCATACAGTATCTAACAGCCTTGTAGAGGTCCTATTATAGTCTGTTTAAATAGAGAGAAAGCTCACTTCTTCACTGCGAGGTCATATCTAGCAGCCTTGTAGAGTTCCTATTATAGTCTGTTTAAATAGAGATAAAGCTCCCTTCTTCACTGTGAGGTCATACAGTATCTAACAGCCTTGTAGAGTTCCTATTCCAGTCTGTTTTAATAGAGATAAATCTCCCTTCTTCACTGTGAGGTCATATAGTATCTAACAGCCTTGTAGAGTTCCTATTATAGTCTGTTTTAAATAGAGATAAATCTCCCTTCTTCACTGTGAGGTCATATCTAACAGCCTTGTGGAGGTCCTAGTCCAGTCTGTTTTAAAAATAGATAGAGCTCCCTTCTTCACTGTGAGGTCATATCTAACAGCCTTGTAGAGGTCCTATTATAGTCTGTTTAAATAGAGAAATCTCCCTTCTTCACTGTGAGGTCATACAGTATCTAACAGCCTTGTAGAGTTCCTATTCCAGTCTGTTTTAATAGAGATAAATCTCCCTTCTTCACTGTGAGGTCATACAGTATCTAACAGCCTTGTAGAGTTCCTATTCCAGTCTGTTTTAATAGAGATAAATCTCCCTTCTTCTCTGTGAGGTCATACAGTATCTAACAGCCTTGTAGAGTTCCTATTCCAGTCTGTTTTAATAGAGATAAATCTCCCTTCTTCACTGTGAGGTCATACAGTATCTAACAGCCTTGTAGAGTTCCTATTCCAGTCTGTTTTAATAGAGATAAATCTCCCTTCTTCACTGTGAGGTCATACAGTATCTAACAGCCTTGTAGAGTTCCTATTCCAGTCTGTTTTAATAGAGATAAATCTCCCTTCTTCACTGTGAGGTCATATAGTATCTAACAGCCTTGTAGAGTTCCTATTCCAGTCTGTTTTAAATAGAGATAAATCTCCCTTCTTCACTGTGAGGTCATATCTAACAGCCTTGTGGAGGTCCTAGTCCAGTCTGTTTTAAAAATAGATAGAGCTCCCTTCTTCCCTGTGAGGTCATATCTAACAGCCTTGTAGAGTTCCTATTCCAGTCTGTTTTAATAGAGATAAATCTCCCTTCTTCTCTGTGAGGTCATACAGTATCTAACAGCCTTGTAGAGTTCCTATTCCAGTCTGTTTTAATAGAGATAAATCTCCCTTCTTCACTGTGAGGTCATATCTAACAGCCTTGTAGAGTTCCTATTCCAGTCTGTTTTAATTTGAGATAAATCTCCCTTCTTCACTGTGAGGTCATACAGTATCTAACAGCCTTGTAGAGTTCCTATTCCAGTCTGTTTTAAATAGAGATAAATCTCCCTTCTTCACTGTGAGGTCATATCTAACAGCCTTGTAGAGTTCCTATTCCAGTCTGTTTTAAATAGAGATAAATCTCCCTTCTTCACTGTGAGGTCATATCTAACAGCCTTGTAGAGTTCCTATTCCAGTCTGTTTTAATAGAGATAAATCTCCCTTCCCTGTGAGGTCATAATCAACAACCTTGTAGAGTTCCTATTCCAGTCTGTTTTAATAGAGATAAATCTCCCTTCTTCTCTGTGAGGTCATACAGTATCTAACAGCCTTGTAGAGTTCCTATTCCAGTCTGTTTTAATAGAGATAAATCTCCCTTCTTCACTGTGAGGTCATACAGTATCTAACAGCCTTGTAGAGTTCCTATTCCAGTCTGTTTTAATAGAGATAAATCTCCCTTCTTCACTGTGAGGTCATACAGTATCTAACAGCCTTGTAGAGTTCCTATTCCAGTCTGTTTTAATAGAGATAAATCTCCCTTCTTCACTGTGAGGTCATATAGTATCTAACAGCCTTGTAGAGTTCCTATTCCAGTCTGTTTTAAATAGAGATAAATCTCCCTTCTTCACTGTGAGGTCATATCTAACAGCCTTGTGGAGGTCCTAGTCCAGTCTGTTTTAAAAATAGATAGAGCTCCCTTCTTCCCTGTGAGGTCATATCTAACAGCCTTGTAGAGTTCCTATTCCAGTCTGTTTTAATAGAGATAAATCTCCCTTCTTCTCTGTGAGGTCATACAGTATCTAACAGCCTTGTAGAGTTCCTATTCCAGTCTGTTTTAATAGAGATAAATCTCCCTTCTTCACTGTGAGGTCATATCTAACAGCCTTGTAGAGTTCCTATTCCAGTCTGTTTTAATAGAGATAAATCTCCCTTCTTCACTGTGAGGTCATACAGTATCTAACAGCCTTGTAGAGTTCCTATTCCAGTCTGTTTTAAATAGAGATAAATCTCCCTTCTTCACTGTGAGGTCATATCTAACAGCCTTGTAGAGTTCCTATTCCAGTCTGTTTTAAATAGAGATAAATCTCCCTTCTTCACTGTGAGGTCATATCTAACAGCCTTGTAGAATTCCTATTCCAGTCTGTTTTAATAGAGATAAATCTCCCTTCCCTGTGAGGTCATAATCAACAACCTTGTAGAGTTCCTTTTCTAGTCTGTTTTAAAAAGTGATACATCTCCCTTCTTCTCTGTGAGGTCATACAGTATCTAACAGCCTTGTAGAGTTCCTTTTCCAGTCTGTTTTAAATAGAGATAAAGCTCCCTTCACTGTGAGGTCATATAGTATCTAACAGCCTTGTAGAGTTCCTATTCCAGTCTGTTTTAAATAGAGATAAAGCTCCCTTCTTCACTGTGAGGTCATACAGTATCTAACAGCCTTGTAGAGTTCCTATTCCAGTCTGTTTTAAATAGAGATAAATCTCCCTTCTTCACTGTGAGGTCATATAGTATCTAACAGCCTTGTAGAGTTCCTATTCCAGTCTGTTTTAAATACAGATAAAGCTCCCTTCACTGTGAGGTCATATCTAACAGCCTTGTGGAGGTCCTAGTCCAGTCTGTTTTAAAAATAGATAGAGCTCCCTTCTTCACTGTGAGGTCATAGCTAACAGCCTTGTAGAGTTCTATTCCAGTCTGTTTTAAATAGAGATAAATCTCCCTTCTTCTCTGTGAGGTCATACAGTATCTAACAGCCTTGTAGAGTTCCTATTCCAGTCTGTTTTAATAGAGATAAATCTCCCTTCTTCACTGTGAGATATCTAACAGCCTTGTAGAGTTCCTATTCCAGTCTGTTTTAATAGAGATAAATCTCCCTCTTCACTGTGAGGTCATACAGTACTAACAGCCTTGTAGAGTTCCTATTCCAGTCTGTTTTAAATAGAGATAAATCTCCTTCTTCACTGTGAGGTCATATCTAACAGCCTTGTAGAGTTCCTATTCCACAGACTTACAAGGTGAGGGAAAAAATATATCTATTTTATTTTTTCCCTGTGAGATAATCAACAACCAATTCCAGTATTGAAAAAGTTTTCCAAGTAGCCCATTTGATCATAAATACACAGCACCCTTCACTGTGAGGTCATACAGTATCTAACAGCCTTGTAGAGTTCCTTTTCAGTCTGTTTTAAATCGAGATAAAGCACCCTTCACTGTGAGGTCATTGACAGTATCTAACAGCTTGCGCTGTGTGGTGTCTCCAGGATGGGCTGGTGGTTCTGCAGTCTGAGTTCCATCCTCCTGAGGCACATCCACCACCTAGCCTGGCTAAGTCTGGTCCCCACTGCTTCCCTCATTCTGACTACCTGAGGGCCCCTCAGACTGATTACAAGACTGGACTATTTGTTCCCCTGCTTCCTCCCAGTATGAGGGAAAAATATGATTTTATTTTTCCCGTGAGAGAAAATTACCAATCCAGTATTGAGTTTTCCAAGTAGCTATTTGATCATAAATACCCCTGCTTCCTCAGTATGAGTTGAGGAGGCCGATAGTTGGCTATCTGTTCCCCTGCTTCCTCAGTCTGAGTTGAGGAGGCCGATAGCTGGCTATATGTTCCCCTGCTTCCTCAGTATGAGTTGAGGAGGCAGATAGTTGGCTATCTGTTCCCCTGCTTCCTCAGTATGAGTTGAGGAGGCAGATAGTTGGCTATCTGTTCCCCTGCTTCCTCAGTATGAGTTGAGGAGGCAGATAGTTGGCTATCTGTTCCCCTGCTTCCTCAGTATGAGTTGAGGAGGCCGATAGTTGGCTATCTGTTACCCTGCTTCCTCAGTATGAGTTGAGGAGGCAGATAGTTGGCAATCTGTTCCCCTGCTTCCTCAGTATGAGTTGAGGAGGCAGATAGTTGGCTATCTGTTCCCCTGCTTCCTCAGTATGAGTTGAGGAGGCAGATAGTTGGCTATCTGTTCCCCTGCTTCCTCAGTCTGAGTTGAGGAGGCAGATAGTTGACTATCTGTTCCCCTGCTTCCTCAGTCTTCCTCCACTCCTTCTCACTCTGTCTGTCATAAGATGTGTCAGCAAAAACTCACTTGGCCTACAATGAACCATCAGGCCTACATTTCCCCATGTGAATTCTGGGTAGGAATGTTGTGAGTCTCTGCCTCGTGGTGGTGTTGGTACTGAGCGATGGTGGTATAGCGGTGAGCATAGTTGCCTTCTAAGCAGTCATCCTGGGTTTGATTCCTGCCATAGAAGGTTAATTTACATCAGGTGTTCCCAAACTGGGGAATGCCTTTGGGGGTACGCTAAATAAAAATATGATTCATATTAAAAAATATATACAGTTGAAGTTCACATACACTTAAGCAAGTCATTAAAACTTGCTTTTCAACCACTCCACAAATGTCTTGTTAACAAACTATAGTTTTGACAAGTCGGATAGGACATCTACTTTGTGCATGACACAAGTCATTTTTCCAACAATTGTTTACAGAAAGATTATTTCACTTATAATTCACTGTATCACATTTCCAGTGGGTCAGAAGTTTACATACACGAATTTGACTGTGCCTTTAAACAGCTTGGAAAATTCCAGAAAAGTATGTCATGGCTTTAGAAGCTTCTGATAGGCTAATTGACATAATTTGAGTCAATTGGAGGTGTACCTGTGGATGTATTTCAAGGCGTTCCTTCAAACTCAGTGCCTCTTTAATTGACATCATGGGAACATTTAAAGAAATCAGCCAAGACCTCAGAAAAACTATTGTAGACCTACACAAGTCTGGTTCATCCTTGGGAGCAATTTCCAAACACCTGAAGGTACCACATTCATCTGTACAAACAACAGTACTCAAGTATAAACACCATGGGACCATGCAGCCGTCATACCGCTCAGGAAGGAGACGCGTCTGTCTCCTAGAGATGAACGTACTTTGGTGTGGAAAGGTGCAAATCAATCCCAGAACAACAGCAAAGGACCTTGTGAAGATGCTGGAGGAAACAGGTACAAAAGTATCTATATCCACAGTAAAACGAGTCCTATATTGACATAACCTGAAAGGCTGCTCAGCAAGGAAGAAGCCACTGCTCCAAAACCGCCATAAAAAGCCAGACTACGGTTTGCAACTGCACATGGGAACAAAGAACATACTTTTTGGAGAAATGTCCTCTGGTCTGATGAAACAAAAATAGAACTGTTTGGCCATAATGACCATCGTTATGTTTGGAGGAAAAAGGGGGATGCTTGCAAGCCGAAGAACACCATCCCAACCGTGAAGCACGGGGGTGGCACATCATGTTGTGGGGGTGCTTTTCTGCAGGAGGGACTGGTGCACTACACAAAATAGATGGCATCAGGAGGTAGGAAAATGGTGTGGATATATTGAAGCAACATCTTAAGAAATCAGTCAGGAAGTTAAAGATTGGTTGCAAATGGCTTACAAATGGACAATGACCCCAAGCATACTTCCAAAGTTGTGGCAAAATGGCTTAAGGACAACAAAGTCAGTGTATTGGCCATCACAAAGCCCTAACCTCAGTCCTATAGAACATTTGTGGGCAGAACTGAAAAAGTGTGTGCGAGCAAGGAGGCCTACAAACCTGACTCAGTTACACCAACTCTATCAGCAGGAATGGGCCAAAATTCACCCAACTTATTGTGGGAAGCTTATGGAAGGCTACCCGAAATGTTTGACCCAAGTTAAACAATTTAAAGGCAATGCTACCAAATACTAATTGAGTGTATGTAAACTTCTGAACCACAGGGAATGTGATGAAAGAAATACAAGCTGAAATAAATAATTCTCTCTACTATTATTCTGACATTTCACATTCTTAAAATAAAGTGGTGATCCTAAATGAGCTAAAACAAGGAATTTTTACTAGGATTAAATGTCAGGAATTGTGAAAAACTGAGTTTAAATGTATCTAGCTGAGGTGTATGTAAACTTCCCACTTCAACTGTATTTTTTTTATAGATATTTTTTCTTCACATTTTCAAATAGTCCATTTATATTTTCCAAAGGGGACATACTTTTGAATGAGTATTTTTTCACGCCTGAGTGGCCTCGTTTCACTGTCAGAAATCAAATGAAACCATCTAGTGTGCTGCGAAATAACAACAGGTAGCCTATAAAAACAATTACCTTCCAATCAAATGAACCGTTACTCTCTCGCAGGAATTCCACTTATGTATGTAGCCAAACGTAGCTGCTGCTCATGTTGGTATCTGTACAGATGGCGCAAAAGCCATAGCGGAGTGGTAATGCGCGTGTAAGCAGTTGCTCCCGATGCCACTTGGGTACTCTGCAGCATCCACCGAGAGGCTCTTGCTGCCAAGGGAATGCCTGATAGCTTGAAAGACGTTTTGGACACTACAGTGAAAATGGTTAAGTTTGTTAAAGCAAGGCCCCTGAACTCTTGTGTATTTTCTGCACTATGCAATGATAAAGGCAGCGACCATGTAACACTTTTACAACATACAGAAGAGCGCTGGTTATCAAGGGGCAAAGTATTGACACGTTATTTTGAATTGAGAGACAAGCTTAAAGGTTTCTTTATACTGACCATCATTGTTACTTGTCTGGCCGCTTGCATGATGATGAGTTCCTCACACGACTGGCCTTTCTGGATGATGTTTTTTCTCGCCTGAAGGATCTGAATCAATAGTACAGGGACTCGCCGCAACTATATTCAATGTGCGGGACCAAATTGAGGCTATGATTAACAAGTTGGAGCTCTTCTCTGTCACCATTAACAAGGACAACACACAGGTCTTTCCATCATTGTTTGATTTTTGTGTGCAAATGAACTCAAGCTTACGGACAATGTCAAAGCACCAGAGTGAGTTGGATACGCAATTACGCAGGTACTTCCCCGAAACGGATGACACAAACAACTGGATTCGTTACCACTTTCATGCCCTGCCTCCAGTCTACTTACCGATATCTGAACAAGAGAGCCTCAACGAAATTGCCACAAGCGGTTCTGTGAAAATTGAATTTCATCAGAAGCCACTGCCAGATTTCTGGATTGGGCTGCACTCAGAATATCCTGCCTTGGCAAATCACGCTGTTAAGACACTGAAGCCTTTTGCAACCACGTACCTATGTGAGAGTGGATTCTCGGCTCTCACTAGCATGAAAACTAAATACAGCCACAGACTGTGTGTGGAAAATGATTTAAGACTGAGACTCTCTCTAATACAACCCAACATTGCAGAGTTATGTGCCTCCTTTCAAGCACAACCTTATTAACCTGTGGTGAGTTAATCACAGTTTTCGATGAACAAATAAGGTTTTATATGTAAGGTGGTTAAATAAAGAGCAACATGATGTATTACTATCATTATATTATTATTGGTGCCCTGGTCCTATAAGAACTCTTCTTACGAGTCGGGTTGTGGCAAAAACTCACACTCATTCTTATGTTTAATAAATGTATTGTATAGTGTGTGTGTGTGTGTGGCAGGCTTACAATGATGGGAAAAAACAACATTTGAGAGTGTGCTGACCCTGGTGCTAGAGGGGTACACAGCTGGAGTGTGCTGACCCTGGTGCTAGAGGGGTACACAGCTGGAGTGCGCTGACCCTGGTGCTGAGAGGGGGGGTACACAGCTGGAGACCCTGGTGCTAGCACAGCTGACCCTGGTGCTAGAGGGGGTACACAGCTGGAGTGCGCTGACCCTGGTGCTAGAGGGGGTACACAGCTGGAGTGTGCTGACCCTGGTGCTAGAGGGGGTACACAGCTGGAGTGTGCTGACCCTGGTGCTAGAGGGGTACACAGCTGGAGTGCGCTGACCCTGGTGCTAGAGGGGTACACAGCTGGAGTGTGGTGCTGAGGGTACACAGCTGGTGTGCTGACCCTGGTGCTAGAGGGGTACACAGCTGGAGTGCCCTGCTGACCCTGGTGCTAGAGGGGGTACACAGCTGGAGCTGGAGTGCTGACCCTGGTGCTAGAGGGGTACACAGCTGGAGTGTGCTGACCCTGGTGCTAGAGGGGTACACAGCTGGAGTGTGCTGACCCTGGTGCTAGAGGGGTACACAGCTGGAGTGTGCTGACCCTGGTGCTAGAGGGGTACACAGCTGGAGTGTGCTGACCCTGGTGCTAGAGGGGGTACACAGCTGGAGTGTGCTGACCCTGGTGCTAGAGGGGGTACACAGCTGGAGTGTGCTGACCCTGGTGCTAGAGGGGTACACAGCTGGAGTGTGCTGACCCTGGTGCTAGAGAGGGTACACAGCTGGAGTGTGCTGACCCTGGTGCTAGAGGGGGTACACAGCTGGAGTGTGCTGACCCTGGTGCTAGAGGGGGTACACAGCTGGAGTGTGCTGACCCTGGTGCTAGAGGGGGTACACAGCTGGAGTGTGCTGACCCTGGTGCTAGAGGGGGTACACAGCTGGAGTGTGCTTGACCCTGGTGCTAGAGGGGGTACACAGCTGGAGTGTGCTGACCCTGGTGCTAGAGGGGGTACACAGCTGGAGTGTGCTTGACCCTGGTGCTAGAGGGGGAGCTGGAGGTTGAATGTTTGAGGACTATACAAAGTTTGGGAAACATTGATTTACATGATATCCCTGATGTGAGATTATTGCAAGTTAAATATGAACAACTGTTTAACACTTTATAGAATGTTGTGCTTAAACCTGTGCAGTAACAATGTAACTGTACTTTTAAAAACATTGCCTTAACCTTTTATTAAAAACACTAAGATTAAATCAGCTCATTAACCGGCGATAGCCGACACCACATAGCTGATGTGTTGGCAAGTGGAACAGTCAAATCGGTGAGCAGCAGCTCTTGTGATCATTGTCATGAAGCCACACCCACCACAAGTTGTGAACGAGAAAGTGTAGGAATGTATTAAACAAATGAATGAGGATTTGTATCAGCCTAACCCCCAGGTGTAGATTACATCTCACATTCCGGTGTTTCGAACTTGTAAACACGGCTGCATGAGATTTATCTTAATGCGACTCTGTGCAGCCAATGGCAATTTCCGCTTTAGGTATAATGCCAGGATACACTTGTGGATTTGACAGCTCTAATGCCGTTCCACCTCCGGCACCGCCTCAACAACCGCTGTGCTGATGTCGGCTAAAGCAGATCGGATTGAATCAAGCCTGAAGTTCTGTGCTAACAGTGCCCCCAGCTGGTTGTGCACTTAAACTGCATGATCCCGTGTTCTCTAAGTCTGAGACATGTTGGTTCTACATCTTCTTTTACATGAAAGTTCCACAACGTTGTGCCTTGCTGGACGCAGCTGTGGCCTCAGCTCACATCGGATGGGTAGCAGCAATATTCTTAACAGCAATCAAGTTGTTTCAGATTGGTGGTCAGAGACGGAAGACAACAAGACAAGAAGAATATTTAACCTTACTGTTCTTCTCACATTGAATACAGATTCAAATGTTTATCATCTATAATAATAAATATGTCATTTTGTAGACACTTGTATCCAAAGCGACTTACAGTAATGAGGGCACACTTTTTACATATGGGTGGTCCCGGGAATCAAGCAAACTACCCACATTTTGCAAGCACCATGACCTACCAACTGAGCTTCAGGCAGGACCACAGTTTAATGTTTTGTTCCTCCATCTCAGTGTGGAGTGTTTTGTTCCTCCATCTCAGTGTGGAGTGTTTTGTTCCTCCATCTCAGTGTGGAGTGTTTTGTTCCTCCATCTCAGTGTGGAGTGTTTTGTTCCTCCATCTCAGTGTGGAGTGTTTTGTTCCTCCATCTCAGTGTGGAGTGTTTTGTTCCTCCATCTCAGTGTGGAGTGTTTTGTTCCTCCATCTCAGTGGAGTGTTTTGTTCCTCCATCTCAGTGTGGAGTGTTTTGTTCCTCCATCTCAGTGTGGAGTGTTTTATTCCTCTATCTCAGTGTGGAGTGTTTTATTCCTCCATCTCAGTGTGGAGTGTTTTGTTCCTCCATCTCAGTGGAGTTTTTGTTCCTCCATCTCAGTGTGGAGTGTTTTGTTCCTCCATCTCAGTGTGGAGTGTTTTGTTCCTCCATCTCAGTGTGGAGTGTTTTGTTACTCCATCTCAGTGTGGAGTGTTTTGTTCCTCCATCTCAGTGTGGAGTGTTTTGTTCCTCCATCTCAGTGTGGAGTGTTTTGTTCCTCCATCTCAGTGTGGAGTGTTTTGTTCCTCCATCTCAGTGTGGAGTGTTTTGTTCCTCCATCTCAGTGTGGAGTGTTTTGTTACTCCATCTCAGTGTGGAGTGTTTTGTTCCTCCATCTCAGTGTGGAGTGTTTTGTTCCTCCATCTCAGT